>NC_085025.1:546550-591099 GCF_963692335.1 Osmerus eperlanus
TCACTAACTAACCACAACCCTAACCAACCCTAGCTAACCACATCACTAACTAACCACAACCCTAACCAACCCTAGCTAACCACATCACTAACTAACCACAACCCTAACCAACCCTAGCTAACCACATCACTAACTAACCACAACCCTAACCAACCCTAGCTAACCACATCACTAACTAACCACAACCCTAACCAACCCTAGCTAACCACATCACTAACTAACCACAACCCTAACCAACCCTAGCTAACCACATCACTAACTAACCACAACCCTAACCAACCCTAGCTAACCACATCACTAACTAACCACAACCCTAACCAACCCTAGCTAACCACATCACTAACTAACCACAACCCTAACCAACCCTAGCTAACCACATCACTAACTAACCACAACCCTAACCAACCCTAGCTAACCACATCACTAACTAACCACAACCCTAACCAACCCTAGCTAACCACATCACTATCTAACAGCCAGCCATAACCCTGCGCCTGCAGAGGGCTTGACAGAGCTAGTGTTCTCATTTCCTTTCAGCTATTTCTAGTGTGGAGATGGGAGCTGCAGCCCATAATCAGCTGCAGGCTGCTGTCCTGCTGGAGAGGTGCGCAGGCGGGGGGAGGTGAAGGGGACGAGCTGACCCATTAGCCTGTCACATCAGGACTGGGAGAGGAGGGGAGGGGAGGGGAGGGGAGGGGAGAGGAGAGGAGGGAGGGGAGGGGAGGGGAGGGGAGTGGAGTGGAGGAGAGGAGAGGAGAGGAGGGGAGGAGAGGAGAGGAGAGGAGAGGAGGGGAGGGGAGGGGAGGGGAGAGGGAGAGGAGGGGAGGAGGAGAGGAGAGGAGAGGAGGGGAGAGGAGAGGAGAGGAGAGGAGGGGAGGGGAGAGGAGAGGAGGGGAGGGGAGGGGAGGGGAGGGGAGGGGAGAGGAGAGGAGGGGAGGGGAGAGGAGGCGAGGGGAGGGGAGGGGAGGGGAGAGGAGGGGAGGGCAGGCTCTCTCTCTCCCTATCCTCCCCTGGTCTCTCTCTCTCCCTATCCTCCCCTGGTAGGGCATTTGACAGCAGATCAATAAGTTGCAGGTACGTAGGTATGGATGCTACATGAACAGTCAGATGTAAAAGAAAGAGCTCCCTCTCCACAGTACCCCAGCAGCAGCACCTGGGGACCTGCTGCTGCTGGGGGGATCTCATTACACGGCCACTATCCAGCCATTCAGCGCGTCAAAGAAATAAATAAAGAAGACTTTGATATTTGGGTGGTTATGTTTTCAAGAAAGGTGAGAGATCTGAGGAGAGCTGATCTCTGGGGTTTAGATAACGGCCACACATCAAAGCAGAGGTACTGTAGATCCCTGTAAAGGCATGATGAAGACCTTTAGGAGGAGGTAGAATGTCTGTACAGGTACTTCTGCTGGGATATTTCAGTCCTACAGAGGTTTTCCAGCTGTGTCCTTCACTGCGCTCTTCTCATCTACAAACAAAAGTTTGAACAAGTAAATGGCCGTGGATCTGCGCACAGTCTCTCCGAGGAATAAGTATCTTTTTAAGAGAAAATATGTATAATTATTTTTCTGCTGTTAATTACAGAGTTGCCGTGGTAACGAGGCGGACAGTAATTGGAGAGAAGGGTCTCTTTGATCTTCTCTGGCGAAGGAAACTTGCGGCTGCTAAAATGAGCGCTACATTTCAGATTAGTCACAAACGCAAATTAGCAAGGCGGGGAACAATATCGCATACGTGATTGGATGTATGTTAGCCAGGGTTCATACGGGAGTGTGGAGAGACCAGCTGGATTACTGGTTCAACCCTGGAGCTGGTTAACTGTAGCCTCTGAACTGCACGCTACAAAGACAGCAGCTATGCTGTCAATGATAGCCAAGATTGATCCACATTTAAAAAAAATAAGTTGTATGTGGTGAATTGTGAAAATCACGAATATTTTTTCTAAGAAAAGTTTGGCATCATTGATGTGGACTCTGCTATACTCTGCTGGACTCTGTTGTGCTCAGCTCTTCTGGAGAGGAGAGGCTGTGCTCCAGTCAGGACAGCTCTCTCTCTAATTAGCTTTGCTGGAGAGGCTGTGCTCCAGTCAGAACAGCTCTCTCTTTCATTAGCTCTGCTGGAGAGGAGAGGCTGTGCTCCAGTAAGGACAGCTCTCTCTCTCATTAGCTCTGCTGGAGAGGCTGTGCTCCAGTAAGGACAGCTCTCTCTCTCATTAGCTCTGCTGGAGAGGAAAGGCTGTGCTCCAGTCAAGACAGCTCTCTCTCTCGTTAGCTCGTTCGCTCGTTTGTTGTCATCTTACATTGCCCAAGTACAGTTCAAAATCTTTCAAGTTGATTTTCTCTGATTTAAGAGGTGCCAACAGTCAGATAAGCATATCTCTTTCAAACGTTCGTATTTCACTGTATGATAGCCACGTCATTGGAAAGCTTACAATCAGCACTTTCATGATTGTCAAAAGAAAAGAAAAAAAAGACTATGACCTACATGCGGACTAAAATTCACAGCACAGCAATGTGAAACCTGAGAGGAAGCATAGCCTGGCTTGGCCTGGATGTTACACTAGAAAACTAAGAAATCTTTGAGGGTTTAGGATTGATGTTTGTGTTGGTTGTCTGTCAACACGGGTTCATCAGGAAGGGAAGCAGCAATGTGAACGTATAGGTCCCCTGTTGTATTAATATCGCCGCTGTTCTCCTGCCTGTGTTAGAGGCACTTCTGGTTCAATCTGGATTTTGGAGACATCTTTAGGGATTTATTCAGACAATTTCCTCACAGTCAGAATCTTTTCCATTATATTGTCTCCTCACAGGCATTGTACAGTGAACCAATAATACTTTTTCTCAGTGTATTTGTGTGTGTGTGTCTGTGTGTGTGTGCGTCATATGGTCCATGTCATCCAGTGTAGTGGGGTTGAACATGTGGTCGTTTAAGAGCTCCAGGGCATCAGATGTGGAGGGAGGGATCCTCAGGGCTCCTACCCAGACACAGCTCTCTCTTCCTGGCCAAGCACCCCCAGATGTGCCCTCTCCAGCTGGACCCCACCCTGCTCAGAACACAGGTCAATACCAGATTGTGGGTTTTGAGACCTTTTCATCTGTGGAGGCTTCATCTCAGGTAGCTGTTAACTCTGCCCGGCGTGTTGAGCCCGGCGTGTTGAGCCCGGCGTGTTGAGCCCGGCGTGTTGAGCCCGGCGTGTTGAGCTTGACGTGTTGAGCCCGGCGTGTTGAGCTTGACGTGTTGAGCCCGGTGTGTTGAGCCCGGCGTGTTGAGCCCGGTGTGTTGAGCTTGACGTGTTGAGCCCGGCGTGTTGAGCCCGGCGTGTTGAGCTTGACGTGTTGAGCCCGTCGTGTTGAGCTTGGCGTGTTGAGCCCGGCGTGTTGAGCCCGGCGTGTTGAGCCCGGTGTGTTGAGCTTGACGTGTTGAGCCCGGCGTGTTGAGCTTGGCGTGTTGAGCCCGGCGTGTTGAGCCCGGCGTGTTGAGCTTGACGTGTTGAGCCCGGCGTGTTGAGCTTGACGTGTTGAGCCCGGCATGTTGAGCTTGACGTGTTGAGCTTGACGTGTTGAGCCCGGCGTGTTGAGCCCGGCGTGTTGAGCTTGGCGTGTTGAGCTTGACATGTTGAGCTTGGCGTGTTGAGCTTGGCGTGTTGAGCTTGGCGTGTTGCTGATACAGAGAGGACAGAACGAGGTGTGTGTTCTGGAGGGAAGCCTGACTTTACACAGTTACTCAAAATAAACATTCGTAATGTAAAGGTAAGCATGACTGTTTGCATTTTAATGAGCTTCTGGGTGTGTGGGTGTGTGTATGTGAGTGTGTGTGAGTGTGTGTGTGGGTGTGGGTGTGTGTGAGTGTTTACGTGCGGGAAGGGGGTTGTAGGTTATATTTAGTTATATGAGCGGCACTTTCTTCATCACCTGTTGTTGAAGAGCTAGACTGTGAAATGTCCTTTATGTTATTATGGAAGTGTGCAGGCATGGAGACTGAATAATAGATATGAGGAGCACAGCATGTCTTCTCCCAGTTGATGACCCTCTGCAGTGCTCTGGCCTGCTACATGCATGACTGGCCCTGCTGGAAGAACACAGAGCAGAGCTCAGCTCCCAGACCTCCTGTTGGGCCCTCTCTTTCAGGCCCTCGTTCTCTTTCTGTTTCTCTCTCTCCTTCCATCCCTCTGTCTGTTGCTCTCTCTCCTTCCATCCCTCTGTCTGTTGCTCTCTCTCCTTCCATCCCTCTGTCTGTTGCTCTCTCTCCTTCCATCCCTCTGTCTGTTGCTCTCTCTCCTTCCATCTCTCTGTCTGTTTCTCTCTCTCCTTCCATCCCTCTGTCTGTTGCTCTCTCTCTCTTTCCCTCGCTCTACCTCCATCTCTCACACACGTTCTAACTCTGGTATGGAATGTGTTCTATACCACTTGGCTCACGATCACTGTCGCTCCAGAAAAGTTACTTGGAACCGAGAAGATCTGTCTTTCATCTCTACAATTCAACTGAAGCTAAAAGTGAATGTTTGTACCGTAGCTAAACTAGTACGGTAGTAAACAAGCTTCCCCAAGATTTTAATTTCACAGTGTGTTGGTTTCTCCACATGAGATGAGGCCTGCTGTGTTAAGGTGGAGAGATGAGGCCTGCTGTGTTAAGGTGGAGGCGTGATATTAGATGAGGCCTGTTGTGTTAAGGTGGAGGCGTGATATCAGATGAGGCCTGCAGTGTTAAGGTGGAGGTGTGATATGAGTTGAGGCCTGCAGTTTTAAGGTAGAGGTGTGATATGGAGGGAGTCAGGTGGCTGAGCGGTTAGGGAAGCGGGCTGGTAATCTGAAGGTTGCCAGTTCGATTCCCGGCCGTGCAAACCAACATTGTGTCCTTGGGCAAGGCACTTCACCCTACTTGCCTCGGGGGGAATGTCCCTGTACTTACTGTAAGTCGCTCTGGATAAGAGTGTCTGCTAAATGACTAAATGTGATATGAGATGAGGCCTGCAGTGTTAATGTTGGGTTAGGGTGTAGCTTTCACTAATGACTCTAATTCTGTAATATCAACCCCTCCTCCCCTTTTCAACCCTCCTCTTACCCCTGTCCCTCCCTCACCCCTCTCCCTCCCTCCCTCCCTCCCTCCCTCACCCCTCTCCCTCCCTCCCTCCCTCACCCCCCTCCCTCCCTCCCTCCCTCCCTCACCCCCCTCCCTCCCTCACCCCTCTCCCTCCCTCCCTCCCTCACACCCCTCCCTCCCTCACCCCTCTCCCTCCCTCCCTCACCCCTCTCCCTCCCTCCCTCCCTCCCTCCCTCACCCCTCTCCCTCCCTCCCTCCCTCACCCCCCTCCCTCCCTCCCTCACCCCTCTCCCTCCCTCCCTCCCTCCCTCACCCCTCTCCCTCCCTCCCTCACCCCTCTCCCTCCCTCTTCTCCCCCATCTCTCCATCTTGCATCAGCAGGGTGACTGACTGAGTTCCAGTGTGTCTCCAGGCTCTCATGCTTAATCTCTTATCTCAAATGAAACCAGTTTAGAGTGTCATATTTTAGAGGAACTATGCAGCGACTGTTTAAGGGTTCCAAGCTAAGAGGATCAGATTCCAGCTGACAGCTTGTGTTCCTCTTCTGAGGAGCAGGGGGAGATGCAGCGATGCTTTCCAACATAGCAGGGCTACAACATGCATGTGGAATGTCGCTAATCATGGACCTAGTCATTGATTCATTGATGGGCTTGTTAATGTTGCTGCCTATGCTGGCCTGCAGCTGTGCAGTGTGGTCAGGGAGACCAGCGTGGTCAGAGAGACCTCACACCTCTCCCTCACACCCCACACCTCACACCTCACAACCCACACCTCACACCTCACGTCTATCTCTCACCAATACCTCTCCCTCACACCACACACCTCACACCTCACATCTCACGCCTCTCTCTCACCAATATCTCTCCCTCACACCTCAAACCTCACACCTCACTTCTCTCTCTCACCAATACCTCTCTCTCACACCTCACACCTATCTCTCACCAATACCTCTCCCTCACACCTCTCCCTCACACCTCACACCTCTCCCTCACACCTCACACCCCACTCCCTCTCTCACCAATACCTCTCCCTCACACCTCACACCTCACACCCCACACCCCACACCTCACACCCCACACCCTCTCTCACCAATACCTCTCCCTCACACCCCACACCCTCTCTCACCAATACCTCTCCCTCACACCTCACACCTCTCTCTCACCAATACCTCTCCCTCACACTTCACACCTCTCTCTCACCAATACCTCTCCCTCACACCTCACACCTCTCTCTCACCAATACCTCTCCCTCACACCTCACACCTCTCTCTCACCAATACCTCTCCCTCACACCTCACACCTCTCTCTCACCAATACCTCTCCCTCACACCTCACACCTCTCTCTCACCAATACCTCTCCCTCACACCTCACACCTCTCTCTCACCAATACCTCTCCCTCACACCTCACTCCACAATAACAGTTTCTTTCCGTCTGCAGCTGGCCTCATCAACAAGGCCAAGGACCCCCAACTGACACAAACTCACACCTAAACTCTTAGCATTACATTAACGCTCCTCTGACACACAGCCTTACTGCACTCTTTAACTTTATATATACATCTTGTTTTATTTTATTTATTACAGTTTTGCTTGTATTTTGTTGATAAAAAAGTAAGTAACACACTTAAAAAATCTTATATGTGTACTGTATGCACCTGCCCACCATAGTACATTCCTTGTTGTGTAAACTACTTAATCATTAAACTTGATTCAGATTCTATTTCTCAATTCCTCCTCCCTTCATTGCTCCTTTCTTTCTCCCTCTCTCCTCCCACCTATCTCCTCCCCCTCTCCTCTCTCTCCTCCCCCTCTCCTCTCCCTCCTCGCCCTCTCCTCTCTCTCCTATCCCTCCTAGCTGGTGCTTCCAGAGTACTCCATCCATGGGTTGTTCTGCATCATGTTCCTTTGTGCTCAGGAGTGGCTGACTGTGGGGCTGAACATCCCTCTTCTCTTCTACAACACCTGGAGGTAACTATCCACTCTGGCTCACAGCTCTGCTCTCTGCTCTGCTCTCTGCTCTACTCTCTGCTCTCTGCTCTACTCTCTGCTCTACTCTCTGCTCTGCTCTCTGCTCTCTACTCTCTGCTCTCTGCTCTACTCTCTGCTCTCTGCTCTACTCTCTGCTCTGCTCTCTGCTCTGCTCTCTGCTCTGCTCTCTGCTCTCTGCTCTCTGCTCTACTCTCTGCTCTCTGCTCTACTCTCTGCTCTGCTCTCTGCTCTGCTCTCTGCTCTCTGCTCTGCTCTCTGCTCTACTCTCTGCTCTGCTCTCTGCTCTCTGCTCTGCTCTCTGCTCTGCTCTGCTCTCTGCTCTCTGCTCTCTGCTCTCTGCTCTCTGCTCTCTGCTCTCTGCTCTCTGCTCTCTGCTCTGCGCTCTGCTCTCTGCTCTCTGCTCTCTGCTCTCTGCTCTCTGCTCTGCTCTGCTCTGCTCTGCTCTCTGCTCTCTGCTCTCTGCTCTGCTCTCTGCTCTCTGCTCTCTGCTCTCTGCTCTCTGCTCTCTGCTCTCTGCTCTCTGCTCTGCTCTCTGCTCTGCTCTGCTCTGCTCTCTGCTCTCTGCTCTCTGCTCTCTGCTCTCTGCTCTCTGCTCTCTGCTCTCTGCTCTGCGCTCTGCTCTCTGCTCTCTGCTCTCTGCTCTGCTCTGCTCTCTGCTCTGCTCTCTGCTCTGCTCTGCTCTCTGCTCTCTGCTCTGCTCTCTGCTCTCTGCTCTGCGCTCTGCTCTCTGCTCTGCGCTCTGCTCTCTGCTCTCTGCTCTCTGCTCTCTGCTCTCTGCTCTGCTCTCTGCTCTCTGCTCTCTGCTCTCTGCTCTCTGCTCTCTGCTCTCTGCTCTCTGCTCTCTGCTCTGCTCTCTGCTCTCTGCTCTGCTCTCTGCTCTCTGCTCTCTGCTCTGCTCTCTGCTCTCTGCTCTCTGCTCTCTGCTCTCTGCTCTCTGCTCTCTGCTCTGCTCTGCTCTGCTCTCTGCTCTCTGCTCTCTGCTCTGCTCTACTCTCTGCTCTATCCTTATCTCTGTGATGTCATCTCACAGAAGCATTATAACCTGCCTGTGTAGCAGGGTTTGCTCGTTTAAAGATAGAAATACTTAATTTATCATAAAGTCTGGGGCACCACCCTAATATTGGTTTAGGACATTAGGGAATCCTATGTTTAATATGTAATAATCAGTCTCATCTTTAGGAATGAATTCGTTCTAAGAGTAGAGCCAATCGTAACATCAGTGAACACGCACGTCAAAATATCTTTACAATGAATTTATTCAAGTAAGGTAAACAGATCTTATGAAAAGTTGGATTATGGGTTTGATATGAGAGATTGGTTTCAATGAACAGAATGAAATGGTCTAACTTAAAGAAAGGCAGAAATTGTACAGTCAGTGATTACATCCTTACAAATCATAAACAGAGCTCACGCCAATGCCATGTCGAGGAGGAAAGAGCGTTAGCCATAGTTACGTTTGATCAGGGGTTGATCAATGATGTTGAGGGCGGTTTGCGCCAAAGGTCCATTTGAAGAATCTGAAGTCACAGCGCGGCTGCGCTGGGTCATGTGACTGAGTCTGCGGGATCTCAGTGAAGTCGCATTTGGAATTGCGTTTTTGGTTCTTCTGTTGAAACGTCCCGATAGTGACGCGTTCACTATGAAGTTGAATCTCAGGAGAAGCTTGGCGACGTCCTTTGGAACGCCAATCCTGATGGCGTTCATGCCATGGTCGGTTTCGCTGGAGTCAGAGATTGATGGTCATCTTAGGGCTTTATACAGTTCGAGGGAGGACCCGTCTGGGGTCAGATGTGGATTGGGGGAAGCTGGGTTCTCAACTCCCCCCTCCTTCCTTCACACCTACCAAAGGTGTGATCTGATCTCTGGCTGGTTCATTCGATGGTTCAAATATTGTTCTGGACATCTTGGTACAGTTACAAAATATAGTTGAATGATTGTTTTATTATGATAGCTTCGTGTAGATACCAAGAATGACGTGGTTATCTTTCAGGAAGAAGGAGTTGTTACTAGAATCAAGATTTCAGTGAACACAACATTAAAACAAAGTAACAAACATAACACAAATATCCCTCTCATAATTCTCCACCTTGTACTCTTGTGGTAAAGGTGAAGTCTCAAGAACTTTCCTCAAAAGTTCTGATCAAGGTATGTTCTTTGTTCAAATCGCCGCCGAAACGGATAGCAAATGGTCGCTGGAGACGTGTTGTCTAAATCAGGCCCTTTGAAGCTTGCAAGCTAGCAGGAGGGCTGATTAGGTAGATTGGGGAGGTCCCCCCCCCCATTCTATGGTTCCTTTGCATCGGCGTTTGGTGGGTAATCAGCATACTGAGGGTGTCACAATGGCTGATTAGGTTTGTCTGATGTGATTGAATCACTCTTCAGGTGTGGCAAGATGTTGTCTCTGTGTGGTCTTGTGGACCTCACTACACCTGTGTAGCAGGCTCTGTGTGGTCTTGTGGACCTCACTACACCTGTGTAGCAGGCTCTGTGTGGTCTTGTGGACCTCACTACACCTGTGTAGCAGGACGTTGATGTCAGCAACATGGTTGTGAAGCTCGGCTGAAAACTTCACAGTTGCAGAGCTCAACACCTTGAATACTTCACAGTTGCAGAGCTCAACACCTTGAATACTTCACAGTTGCAGAGCTCAACACCTTGAATACTTCAAAAACTTGAAACGGAATATTAGCCTGAGGAGCAGCGCGTGACTGGAGCCTGTCATACATCTCTCCAGAGAAACGCTTGTTTTAACCTCTCAGTTGTAGTTGTTTAGATGTGCCTCACTAGCAGAACTTGGTGATTGTTTAGCCCAGAAGGTTCTGTCTCTCTCTATCCATCCCTACACCCTCTCTTTCCCCCCTTTCCTCTCTCTCCTTCTCTCTGTTCATCCCTACCCTCTCTCTCCCCCCCTTCCTCTCTCTCTCTCTCTGTTCATCCCTACCCTCTCGTTCCCCCCCTTCCTCTCTCTCTCTGTTCATCCCTACCCTCTCTCTCCCCCCTTTCCTCTCTCTCCTTCTCTCTGTTCATCCCTACCCTCTCTCTCCCCCCCTTCCTCTCTCTCTCTCTCTCTGTTCATCCCTACCCTCTCTCTCCCCCCCTTCCTCTCTCTCTCTCTCTGTTCATCCCTACCCTCTCTCTCCCCCCCTTCCTCTCTCTCTCTCTCTCTGTTCATCCCTACCCTCTCTTTCCCCCCCTTCCTCTCTCTCTCTCTCTCTGTTCATCCCTACCCTCTCTTTCCCCCCCTTCCTCTCTCTCTCTCTCTCTGTTCATCCCTACCCTCTCTTTCCCCCCCTTCCTCTCTCTCTCTCTGTTCATTAATAGCAGACGGTGTCAGATGCACGATGGCAACAGAGGTCTGCTTTTACTTCAGCAGAGTGAGGTTAGGGGGGTGGAGGGAGAATAGGGAAGAGAGAGTCATAGTAAGATGGCTTAAAAGTTGGAAAGGCAGAGATGAGAGAGAGAGGATTGACAGAGTGGAGAGAGAGGCATTCCTTTCAAATCTGTGAGTAAAGGTTCCTGCAGATATGCAGAGGTACACAGAACAAGGTTAACTCTAACCCAGAGAGAGAGAGAGAGAGAGAGAGATAGAGAGAGGGAGAGAGAGAGAGAGAGAGAGAGAGAGAGAGAGAGAGAGAGAGAGAGAGAAGAGAGAGAGAAGAGAGAAGAGGGAGAGCAGAGGGAGAGAGAAAGAGAGAGAGTGAGATCTGAGTCAGGATGTGATGTTGCTGTATTACAAGGTGTGTTTATAGACAGAGAAGGGTTAGGAGATGTTTGTACATTCATCATGTTCTTCTACAGCGTCTCCTCACCTGTAACGCTTTCCACCTGCGAGTCCCGCAATCACTCATCATCAACAACTCCGCCCCTCGAACAATTTTCATTTTAATCTTTACCTAAATTGAGCGTGATAGTTTGTGAAGCACTACCAAACTATGAAAAAATCATGTGAACCATCAACACCACTAAATACATATTCACTACAGCATATGCAACAATACATGAATATGGAAGCAAATCAGTGACATGTTTTGCATTTTAAAAGGCTTTGAACACTTTCAGTTTCCCTGCATATTGTACCATGTGTAATTATGTGACAAATACAAATATTGAATATTGATATTTAAACACCACCAAATTTGTTGGTTTGAATTCACCATTCACCAAAATCAGTAACATTATGTTACTGATTTTCTTCCATACATTATCTATGATGATGAACACGTGAACCCAGCCAGAGCCCCCCCTCCCCACAGGCCCAGCCTGCAGCCTGCTGTGGGTATACACAGTATATACACAGTATATACACAGTATATACACAGTATATATACACAGTATATACTGATATATACTATGAACACGTTCCTGCCTCTTCGGGGTCAGAACCCCCTCATGTTTCAGACTGGAAAACATTCAACAGTTGGAATGTTGTCATCCAATGGTCTGCCTGCTCAACTCATCCTGCCATCTCTCCTATCCTCTCTCATCTATCCTCCATCTCCTCCCCCCCCTCCCCCCCCCCCCTCCCCCTCCCCCCCTCCCCCCCTCCCCCTCCCCCTCCCCCCCTCCCCCCCTCCCCCTCCCCCTCCCCCCCTCCCCCCTGTGTGTGCGGGTGGACTACCCTGGTGTGTGTCTCTCTTCGGTAGGTACTTTCATAGCCCAACAGACACCAAGGAGCAGCTGTACGACCCGGCCTCCGTCATGAATGGAGACACTCTGAGGTTCTGTCAGAAGGAAGCCTGGTGCAAGATGGCCTTCTTCATCCTCTCCTTCTTCTACTATCTCTACTGGTGAGCGATCTGTTCATCCTCTCCTTCTATCTCTACTGGTGAGCGATCTGTTCATCCTCTCCTTCTTCTACTATCTCTACTGGTGAGCGATCTGTTCATCCTCTCCTTCTCTCTACTGGTGAGCAATCTGTTCATCCTCTCCTTCTATCTCTACTGGTGAGCGATCTGTTCATCCTCTCCTTCTCTCTACTGGTGAGCAATCTGTTCATCCTCTCCTTCTATCTCTACTGGTGAGCGATCTGTTCATCCTCTCCTTCTCTCTACTGGTGAGCAATCTGTTCATCCTCTCCTTCTATCTCTACTGGTGAGCGATCTGTTCATCCTCTCCTTCTATCTCTACTGGTGAGTGATCTGTTCATCCTCTCCTTCTATCTCTACACCTTCTCTATATCTCTGATCTTTATGGTTGTGCGGTCCTGCTGGGAGTGGTCGTATTTAGAGTGGTCATGTTGAGTGCGGTTCCTTCCTCCTACAGTGTGTACTGGACCTGACTTCGCCCCATCACAGGCTGCAGTAGTGAGTCTATGCGTTTGTTCATGTCCAGCTACTGACCTTTAACCCTAACTACTGTACCTCCCTCTGTACCCTCACCTCCCTCTCTAGTCTCACCTCCCTCTCTAGTCTCACCTCCCTCTCTACCCCTCACCTCTCCTCCACCCCTCACACTCCCGAGAATGTGTCTGAGTTAACTCATCTGTGATTTGCTGAATAAAATATAGCTGTGCCCACCCTCACACACACACACAATGTGGAGTCAGCCAGAGTTTGCCTGGCTAAGTGTGTTGCTCACGGGCAGCTCAGTAGAGGGTGTTTCCCCCCACAGTCCTGTAGATTGGCCATTAAACATGTAGTCTGAGATTAGAGCACCCAGACTGCTGCAGGACGAGTGTTAATTAAACATGACTCCAACAACCCCTTCCTGATGTTCGGGTTAGGGTTAACCCTAACCCATTAAAAGAGGCTTTGTGAGGTTACGCCTCGCTGCACATCTCATTCCAATCGCCGTTTTCTCGGCCCGCATAAATAAATTAAACGTAACTTTTACTGTTTGTGGGGCTTATTCAGTCGCCGGTGGACTGAAGACGCCCTGTTTTGATTCTCACTCAGAGGAGAACGACAGATGTCGTCCTCGCTGCTCAGCAGGAAGTCCTGCGAGGACAGAGGTCGTCCTGGATGGTGTTCACTACGTCATCTGTGTGGATCATAACATCGCCAACATGACTGACTGACTCATTTACTTTAGTGTGTATATTGTTTCTCTCCCTAATCCTCCTGGTTCAAACGGAAGATGACTTTTCTTTTTCTCTTCTCTCCTAGTATGGTCTACTCCCTGGTCACCTCATAGCCATGACCTCCCCTGACGCCGTTCCTCTGGATAACACACCTCCTGACGCAGCAAAGCCACACCAGAACCTTCAGATCCCAGCTGTGTTTCACCCAGGAGAGGACGTCTGTCTCACAGCATGAGGGAGGGTCACCTGATCCAGTCTCCTCCTCTCTCCTGTGTTCATGTATGTAAAGACTACCAAGAGACTACTGTTTACAGTCAGGTCTGATCGACCATATTACCTTCTTCTACATCATCACTGCCTGGCCAATGTTTGTACTCCAGCACCCACAGTCTATGTCCCTGGACCTAGCCTAGCCTAGCCTAGTTTCAACAGACCCACAGTCTGTCAATGTCACTGGGTCTAATCTAGCCTAGTTTATCAAAGGCAGACTCACGTTTTGTCTGTTCCTAGATAGCCTAGCATAGCCACAACCAGTCGTGTCCCTTGCCCTTGCCTAAACTAGCATAGCTTAGCGTAGCCACAAAAAATGACTAAATGTAACCAGTCGTGTCCCTTGCCTAAACTAGCATAGCCTAGCATAGCCACAACCAGTCGTGTCCCTTGCCCTTGCCTAAACTAGCATAGCCTAGCATAGCCACACTCGCAGTCTATGTCCCTAGGCCTAGCATTGCCACAGTCTGTCCCTGAGCCTAGTGCTAGCTTATCTTGATGAAGCAAAGGCATCGTAGCATCACCGCAATCGTAGGAAGTACACACACACACTGTAGTGTTTGCACAGTTTGACTCAGGCACAGCACTGTCGTCACACTACAGGACCACGGAGAGACCTGCTCTGTGTCACCGCTAGTAGCGTCACCGGTGACACAACTGCTTACTGTAGCAGGAGCCAAGTGAAGACCTCGTACATGGATGGACTGTGGTCAGCGAATGTTGCATTTTTACCAGACAGCACGTACAATACAAGCCCTGTCTGAAATTACATGAATGGCTTTTTGTGATGTGTGCTTTTTCTGTGTATTCTTAAAAGAGGCATTTCTTACTGAGATACGATCTTAAAGTATTATTATACTGTGTGATTATCTGTAGTTCTAGTGTTGTTTGGTGGAGAAATAATTTTCTAAAAATGAATTTAAAAACAGAAGCTTTTTTTGTTGAGTACTTCTAGACGAGCACTAATCTTTTGCACAATGGTGTCTGTACGTATGCACAATATCTGCAATATCTGTGTTTAAAGACGTTAATCAGCCCAGTTGGGTGGAGGTCTTCCAACTTTAATAAGGGTTCAAATGGACCTTATTGTAGATGGGAGGGGAAATAATGTGAAATGTGAAATGTTACTGTTTCCATAATGGACCAAATGTATTTATTAGCTTTTTGCAAAATCCACTGAATTTATATTCATGTTTGTTTATTTTGAAAAGCAGTACACAATTAAAAAAAAATACTCATCTATCAATTGTTGCATACCTACTAAACGACTGGGCAAATGGACAACTGATTATGACCATTTTATTGTTTTTGCTCTCTCTTCCCCCTTGTCTGTTTCTCTCTCTTCCTCTGTCTCCCTCTCCCTCTCTCTCTCTCTCTCTCTCTCTCTCTCTCTCTCTCTCTCTATCTCTCTCTCTGGGTTAGAGTTAACCTTGTTCTGTGTACCTCTGCATATCTGCAGGAACCTTTACTCACAGATTTGAAAGGAATGCCCATTTTGTTTTCTCTTACAAAAGAAACTAAAATTTTATATATTTATTGTGTATGTGTACCCAAATTAATTACGATCCTTGTTTCAGAAATAAAGTCTTAACTATTTTAAAGTGTAACGTGATGTCCTGTAGCAGGATGCTGGTGTAACGTGACTGGATGTATCTCTCCCTCCCTGCAGTAGCTGTCTGTCTGTGTGCGCATGTTTGTGTTTGATTAAGGACACACACTCCGCTTGGGCACACCTGTCAAATACTCTGACAGAGGTCAAAGGTTACGACTGGAGGTGAACCCACCTCTTGCCTCCCTTCTCCCCCAACCTCCCCTTAAACACACACACTATAACTCTATCTTTGACTGATGTCAGTTGAAAGCTGTGAAATCTTCTAGAAGTGTCCACCTTATCAGTTTAGCTGCCTTTTATTTCCTGACACAGACAGTTTGACCAGAAAGTACTTTCCTGAATTCTAAAGCCCTCAAAATGCTGTCTGGACAGGTGGATTATCCACACACACACACACACACCCCTCCCTGCATGCTGTCGCCTCAGATGCCGCTGAGCAGTATGGTGCTTGACAAGTGGTTGAGACGGACGGCCTGTCAGCCTCCGCGGTATTTCAGTGTGTGTGTGTGTGTGTGTGTCTTCAGCCCATTCTGTCAGAGCACATTACCCAGAATGCCTCACTCTCACCTGTCTGCCCTGCCTCTGACCCAGCCGAGCACACGTGACACGTCTCATCTCTGATTGGTCCCCCGGCCTGTATCAGAACGCCTGATTGGTCCTCCTCATACAGCCTGGTGATTCTCCTTACAACTGTTACAACTGACAAAGGTGAGCACTGGGTTGGCTGCTGTAAGTGTCGTACAGGAAGATACATGTAAACATTTCTTGAAACTGATCTAATTTGTTATCGTTTTATATACAAACTATCTTATCTAACAAGAATTGCACGGCTGTTCCTGAGGTTGTTAAGTATGCAACATCATTAAAATCAAATCCAAGACGTCCTCACAACTGAACAAAATAAATAAAGCACATGCATAGTGTAAAGGAACCACATGTCAGCTGCCAGGCGCAGGGTTAGGGTTAGGGTATTGCTGAAATGATCAAATCTGAACTACAGTACATCAGTACCATCTCAACTACAATATTGCTTACTGTACTAAACATTACAGGTTTAATTCTTTAAAGGCAGGAGGAGCGACACTGTGGTCCAGAGAGGCAGGAGGAGGGATACTGTGGTCCAGAGAGGCAGGAGGAGGGAGGGACACTGTGGTCCAGAGAGGCAGGAGGAGGGACACTGTGGTCCAGAGAGGCAGGAGGAGGGATACTGTGGTCCAGAGAGGCAGGAGGAGGGACACTGTGGTCCAGAGAGGCAGGAGGAGGGACACTGTGGTCCAGAGAGGCAGGAGGAGGGAGGGACACTGTGGTCCAGAGAGGCAGGAGGAGGGACACTGTGGTCCAGAGAGGCAGGAGGAGGGACACTGTGGTCCAGAGAGGCAGGAGGAGCGACACTGTGGTCCAGAGAGGCAGGAGGAGCGACACTGTGGTCCAGAGAGGCAGGAGGAGGGACACTGTGGTCCAGAGAGGCAGGAGGAGGGACACTGTGGTCCAGAGAGGCAGGAGGAGGGACACTGTGGTCCAGAGAGGCAGGAGGAGGGATACTGTGGTCCAGAGAGGCAGGAGGAGGGACACTGTGGTCCAGAGAGGCAGGAGGAGGGAGGGACACTGTGGTCCAGAGAGGCAGGAGGAGGGACACTGTGGTCCAGAGAGGCAGGAGGAGGGACACTGTGGTCCAGAGAGGCAGGAGGAGGGACACTGTGGTCCAGAGAGGCAGGAGGAGGGACACTGTGGTCCAGAGAGGCAGGAGGAGGGACACTGTGGTCCAGAGAGGCAGGAGGAGGGACACTGTGGTCCAGAGAGGCAGGAGGAGGGACACTGTGGTCCAGAGAGGCAGGAGGAGCGACACTGTGGTCCAGAGAGGCAGGAGGAGGGATACTGTGGTCCAGAGAGGCAGGAGGAGGGACACTGTGGTCCAGAGAGGCAGGAGGAGGGACACTGTGGTCCAGAGAGGCAGGAGGAGGGACACTGTGGTCCAGAGAGGCAGGAGGAGGGACACTGTGGTCCAGAGAGGCAGGAGGAGGGACACTGTGGTCCAGAGAGGCAGGAGGAGGGATACTGTGGTCCAGAGAGGCAGGAGGAGGGACACTGTGGTCCAGAGAGGCAGGAGGAGGGACACTGTGGTCCAGAGAGGCAGGAGGAGGGACACTGTGGTCCAGAGAGGCAGGAGGAGGGATACTGTGGTCCAGAGAGGCAGGAGGAGGGACACTGTGGTCCAGAGAGGCAGGAGGAGGGACACTGTTTTCTCTCTATAAATCCTGTCAGCTTCAGTTATCTTCTCTCCCCTCCTCCCTCTAACTCTTTATCAATCTGACAGTTTAAGGAGTTGTCCCATAAAGAGAAACCATTAAATGAGGATGACCCAGCTAACACACACAGAAACACATACATGGAAACACACACACAGACGATGGTGTTCTGCTGTGTGTGTGTGTGTCTTCATGTCTGTGTGTGTGTGTGGGTGTACACGTGTGTGTGTGTGTGTGTGTGTGTGTGTGTGTGTGTGTGTGTGTGTGTGTGTGTGTGTGTGTGTGTGTGTGTGTGTATGTATGTGTGTGTGTGTGTTGTGCTCTCTCTGAGAGGTTTGTGAGTCACGGTGGATGCGAGCCATGGATGGACAGATGATTAAACGATTGTGAAGTGTAGCACAGTCCACAGACAAAGCACGGTACCATCACACCTTCTCCTACCCCCGACAAGGAAAGGGTTTTCCTCCTTTGTCCTTATCTCCAGAGCAGGAGCTTCAAAGCTTCTGGCCCAGCATGGGGTCAGAAAGTAGACCAAAATGGCCTTACAGTATGGAGACAAAGGATTTTAAGGAAGAACTAACTTTTCTGGATTTACAAACATATTCTCAAGGACTACATGGCTCATGGACACTATTTCAATGACAGTAGTTGATGTGTTATAATGTATGCTTTCCCTTTAATGCTGTGTTGACATAATTTGATGTTTTAATGTAACTTCCTTCCCTGTTATGATAAATCAGTCAATCTTGATATCAAAATGATTCTAATCTACAAACTAAACCATTTATTAATGTTGTATTGTTATATTTCGAAGTATAAGCAATACATGGACATTTGAAATAGCTGAACTCTGAAAAGTTATCAGCCACTTCACACCTAGGCAGATCTCAGGACGACGCCCAGGTGGGGGGAAACTGACCAATGAAAGAGGTCACCTTCACGGGGACCCCCCCTTTTCCTTTGGAGTATAAAACCCCCAAACGTACAATCACCCCCGCTTGTTCGTAGGATTAAACTGAAGTGCTAGCTACATTTCTAAACTATTCCTCTCAACCTGCAAATTCACTGAGCGCCCGGAACTTTGGCCAAAGATTCCGTTGTTCTATTTTCGTTGGACGATAACGAAACCATTGACTCTACCTTTCTTCAAACCGACAAAAGTAACTACGATTTGCAATATTTCTTACCTGTGACATATTGGCATGTTGTGATTAAATTGTTGATGTTTGATTGTATTTTACAAATGAGTTAGCTTAACCCTCGCTAAGTCAGTTGCCCTTGCTCGTCCATTGTTACCACAAAGGCCTACCTGTCCCCCTCTACCCCTCTCTCTCTCTCCCTTCCCCCTTTACACGCTCTACACAGCCATTGTGTTGCTCGCCCTCATTTGCATCCAGCCACTGCACTATTCTGACTAACCCATAACTTATCTGGTATTTGTTCATTATAATTACATTCTCCTAAATAAATCATTGTGTATAATATTCGCGTATCACTCACGTTATCTGATCTGCTCTACTTTCATAGAATTCACAACTTTAAGATTAGACTGATTATTACGAAGGCTATTATTTAAATATTATTCAATAAGGTTTCCTCTATCCCTTTAACAATAAGAGGTGGTGCCCCAAGAACTACATACTTTATTATAAATTAAGTATTGCTAATCTTAAACGAGCAAACCCCGCTACATATTGGAGCCCCGTGACAGGCTTTGAAACAGATTGAAATGAGCGATCTATAACGGAGATACATTTTCCGTCTGAAACCCACCCTCCCACCCTTTTGGTTAAATTAACGCTCCGTTGTATTTAACTATTCCCCCAGATAGCTACGGTTTTAAACACTGTTTGAATACTGTGCTGTGTACTCATTGAATTGGCTTTGTCGTGAACAATTGGCTATTTGTGTGTAACTAACTAGCTTCGGAAAAGCTAGACTTGAGCGGAGGTACGCGCGTGCGCAGTGACACTGCGACCCGTCTCATTTCATCTTGTGAAACAAAGGCAGCGCTTCTACATGAAGGCATAAGATCCTTTTTATAGAGTCACAACACTACTATTTTGGTACCATACACGCTTCGGAAAGGTGTATTATAGTAGTGTTGGCCATTTGGGTTGAGTAAATCAACCAAGCAACTGATAAGTTGCCATTGTCTAGTTAGAGGTAGATAACAGACATTGATCAGTCCAAAAGGACTTTGATTTTGAAGGAGACTACGCAGCTCTCTACATTAAGCTATATGCTTCTACCTTGTTAAACAATTGGTAAATTGATTAACTTAGCTTTTCGGAAAAAGCTTCACTTTGTTTTGCATGTAATTCAACATTAATGTAAACACTCAACCTCTAGAATCAGTAAAGTAACAGTAAAATAATTATTGAGACAGGAGAAGCTGCTTATTTAAGGACCTTTATTGTTGCTTAACCGGAAATAGTTACCTTTCGTGAACAAAGACCTGTAATTTGATTTTCATTCCGCGCACTTAAAAGTGGAAGTTGTCAGAATATCGGCGTTGTTGACCATACTGAACTGTAATCCTATTTATCCCTCATCAATATACAACTTTAACAACAATCGCTAAATAATAATTAAACGTAAAGTGTATTATTTTTAGTTTGCCCACTCTATCTGCGATCAGTCCAAAAGGACTTTTGTTTGGAAGTAGCCGAACAACGCAGCCTGTACTGCCACAATATTGTTAAACAATTCCGAAATTGATAAACTAGCTTTTCGAAAAGAAGCTTCACTGTTTCGCATTCAATTCGAGGTGAATGTAAAACCCTTGCCCAATTTAAAGCTACATTATAGATGCAGCAACAATTTAGTCCATTATCTGTTTGATTCTACAAGCTAAACCGGCTAACTTAATGTGCTATAGTATTTAAATACATTGTACTTTCTCAGTCCGGTTTAGGCTAAAACAAATCAACAGCTACTCAATCTAAATTCTCTAATCGTTTATAGATACTATAACAAGATTACTGAAATTAAGATTTAATATAGGCCTAAAAGAATAAATAATTTGTTTGAATCTTTGATCCTGGAAGGTGACTTTAATATTAATTTTAATTTCTGAATATTAATCTCAGTTTTGATTGTTAATCTTTGAATATTAACTTCTGATTTTAATTTTAGTATTGATTTGATAAACAATTTTTTTTAATCTTTGATCCTGGGTGGTGACTTTAATATTAATTTTAATTTCTGGATATTAATCTCAGTTTTTGATTGTTAATCTTTGAATATTAACTTCTGATTTTAACCTTAATATTAATTTGGTAAACAATTTTATTTATTTTCTGAATCTTTGATCCTGGATGGTGACTTTAATATTGATTTTAATTTCTGAATATTAATCTCAGTTTTTGATTGTTAATCTTTGAATATTAACTTCTGATTTTAATTTTAATATTAAGTTGGTAAACAAAAAAAAAAAAAAGGAAAAGAAAAGTATATATATTGCTGCCAAAAAGAGAACCACTACAAAACTAAAGTGCCTATCAACAATTATCACAATAGCATTGTGTTAATAACTTCCAGTAGCCGAACCAAACATGTCTCACCTCACGGAAGCTGAGAAACTGATTGTCCACCTATCCGAAAAAGAAAACCCAAGATATGTGGAAACGCTGACCGATCTAAATTCCGATATGATCACCAGGAAAACTCAAGAAGTGGTCATAGAAAATGTAGGCCAAATATTGAGCAAATCCCAAATTGTCAAATGCCTATCCAGCCTCGGTCTCAACTATGCTGCACTACTCAGGTTATCAATAACAAAAGTCAACACACAATGGACACAGGCTCTCCAGGATCGAGAGGATGCTCTCAAGGCGGCACAAAGAGAACAAGAGCACAGGAAACGATTGGAACAGGAAACCAGCGACCTGGCTGTTGAACTAGATAGAGCTAAAGCACAGCTAACGGAACAGGAAACACAGCTAATACAACAGGAAATAACCCTCAAAGATGCCCTCAAAGAAAAAGAAAAGGAACAGGACCGACGGGAGCAAATGGCACAAAGAGAACTGGAAATAGCTAAGACACAACTAATGGAAAAGGAAATAACCCTCAAAGATGCCCTCAAAGAAAAGGAAAAGGAACAGGACCGACGGGAGCTAATGGAACAAGAAACCAGTGACCTGACTGGAGAACTGGACAGAGCTAGACAACAGCTAATGGAACAGAAAACAACCCTCAGGGATGCCCTCAAGGCGAAAGAAACTGAACGAGATATCCGGGAAACACTTCAACAGGAGAACAAGGAACTCGCTACGGAACTGGGAGACCTAAAAGAAGAAATGCAGGGGGTTCAGAAAAGCAAAAAGGACTCAACCGCCCTCATGGAAAACACTATTAAGATGTTGGATGAAGCTAATGAAAAAGTAGCAGACTACGACCACCAAAAAGAAGAATGGCACACTCTCTACACAAAATTCCAACACCTGGACCAAGATCTCTCACACATCACAGCTGACAGGGAGACAATGAAGGAGGAGTTACAGGAAACAAGAAATGAACTGCTATCTACCATTCGTAAGCTGAACAAGGCGAACGCCACAATCCAGTCCACAAAAGACCCCGACACCAACCGAAGGTGGGGAAGAGACGACAGAGAAGTAGATCGGCATTCAAGAAACCAAAACCCAAGACAGCTGCAATCACCTGAAGCACCGCTCCACTCAGAATACGAAACAAGAAGACCATATAGGGATACATCCCCTCCCAGCCAATCTCTGTACCAAGCTGACACGAATCCACGAAGGATGAGGAGAACAGAAGATGTGGAACAGCAGAGCAGAAGACTGTATGACCAGAAAATGGAGCTACAATTCCAACCTGAACGTCGCGGTCAGACCACAGCCCCAAACAGATGGGATGACCATGATGAACCCTCACGTTCAGCCTATCCACAAAATGCATGGGAAATGCATGACCTGCCACCAGCAGTGTCACTAGATCTGCTATTGAAAATTAGCAGGAACATAGAGAAGTTCGATCCAGACAATCCCACTCAGAGCATTGAGATGTATCTAGAACAACTGAACTCTAATCTCGAACGCCTGCCTACAGCTACAGACGCGGACAAGCTGTACCTGTTGAAGAACACCTCTTCCAGCTCAATCAGAGCCCTGCTTGACAGGCAACCTGCTGGAGAACGCCACAGCTATGACATGGCTTGCCGGACCCTCAAGGCTTGGCACTCAGAAAGTAAAGGCTCCTGCTGCACTATCGCCCTGCACACAAAACAAAAGGCCAACGAAAACCCAAAGACATTCTATGAGAGGCTCCGGAAAGCCTATTTCGCAACAGAAAACCAACCCGGAGGAGAAGAAACTCCCATGTTCAAGTCAGTGTTCATCAACAACCTCTCCCAATCCATAAAACCCTTCATGACGACCTTCGCGAACCAGGAAACCATGACGGCTCTGCAGCTGAGGGACATGGCATATAAATCATGGGCGAACAACAATCGATCCCAAGACTCAAATGTCCATGCGGTGGAATCAGACTCACACCTACAACTAGAAGGAAGAGAACTCCAGAGACCCTACGAACCCAGACCCGCCTGCAAGCAACCCTCCTATAATGCACGAGACCACTCAACAAGACCCGAACAATATCATAACAATTACAACAGACAACCCGACAACAACTATGAATACAAACAACACTCCTATCACGCAAGAAACCACTCAACAAGACCCACACCGTACAAAAACGAACACAACAGCCCTGGACGACGTCCGTCAGACCCAGCATGACTAGAAGGCCCCAACACGGAAAACACACCTCAAATGCTCCCCATTGGATGGAAGAAAGGGAACAGGACCCGAAAACACCACAAACCCACAAGAAGACGACCTCCGGAAACAACAACACACAAACAAGCCCCACAGTTACACACATTTCTGGGTGAGCTTTCCAGAAAAGGAAGAGCTAACCGAAGCTATGTCCCCATCACACTTGAAGATGAAGTGCCCTGCGAAGGATTGCTGGACACGGGTGCAGAAATCTGCCTGATTGCACCCACCTTGGCCGCTCAGCTAAAAGGAATAGCCAGGTCAAACAGAAGATGGATTAAAAGTGAAGATAGTGAATTCAACATCACAAGCTTCACCCAAAACAAAGCTCCAGTCACAGAGACGCTGTACTTGAAGCTAACGTTTGGGGAAATGTCCCTAATCCACCCCACCCATGTCTCACCGCTTGAGACCGAAAAGCTGCTGATTGGACACGATCTACTCAACAGACTGGAACCCCTCATTGACTTCAAACGAAACCAGATGTGGACCAACGTCGAGAAGCCCTATCCACTGCCTCACCCTGAAGTCCAAAACACAGTCTTCACAGTGGAAGGGGGGGGAGATTCCACGTCTGATCCACATCTCTCAGAAGAGGACCGAATCCATGAGCTAGATGGCCGCTCCAGACCGCCCCAGAGCTACGCCACTCACCCATCAAGACACAAGACTCAAACAAAATCAACACAACGCCATGACCGTCGGGTGCCATCAGAAACCCACCTGCGACGAGAAGCATCACAGGTCCAAAAGAAGTCATATGATGCCAACTGGATGAGAGTGCAGAAAGTAGGAAGACCTACTATGGCCACCAAGCATCCCAGAAGAAGCACCCCAGCTGCAACAAGCTGGCAAAACCCCCGGAAGAAACCATCACTACTCGCGGGGACAACAGGCCATGCACAGAGGCCTGGCCTGGCCTTATACCAGCAACCTGACCCTGTCAAACTGCTGACGAAACAAGTGCACAACAGGTGCCTTAGCCAAAATGCCTCAAAGTTCAAGAATGAATGTTCCTTTAAACCAAAAATAATAGGAAAATACTATCATGAGACAAATATGGCTCCACCAATCTATCAAATTTTTTAATCTGTTACCAGAAAACCCAACATGAATGACCTTGAGGTACTGTCAAAATAATAGGCTACAACGCCTCATAACCAAACTACCCTGGTCCCTGACAAATGAGGTTTATGACTCCAGGAAGTCAAAGCCCACTCCCACTCCTATCATTTTATTTTAATCTTTCTCCTTTCTTTCCCTTTCCTTTTTCCTTTTATTTCCTTTCATTTTTAGGCATAAAACCTTAGCCCAGAGAAACTTAGTAATAGGACCCAAGTTAGCCCCATTGATTCCTACATTGTTTAGAGTCCACTCATGCCAATGTGTCCAGTAGAAGTGCTATCGTACTGTCGTGTTTGTCTGTTCTCTGCTCTTCTTACGTGCCAACAGCCCGACGACGTCGAATCATCGGACGTTGCCAGCAGGGGGATATGTAGCACAGTCCACAGACAAAGCACGGTACCATCACACCTTCTCCTACCCCCGACAAGGAAAGGGTTTTCCTCCTTTGTCCTTATCTCCAGAGCAGGAGCTTCAAAGCTTCTGGCCCAGCATGGGGTCAGAAAGTAGACCAAAATGGCCTTACAGTATGGAGACAAAGGATTTTAAGGAAGAACTAACTTTTCTGGATTTACAAACATATTCTCAAGGACTACATGGCTCATGGACACTATTTCAATGACAGTAGTTGATGTGTTATAATGTATGCTTTCCCTTTAATGCTGTGTTGACATAATTTGATGTTTTAATGTAACTTCCTTCCCTGTTATGATAAATCAGTCAATCTTGATATCAAAATGATTCTAATCTACAAACTAAACCATTTATTAATGTTGTATTGTTATATTTCGAAGTATAAGCAATACATGGACATTTGAAATAGCTGAACTCTGAAAAGTTATCAGCCACTTCACACCTAGGCAGATCTCAGGACGACGCCCAGGTGGGGGGAAACTGACCAATGAAAGAGGTCACCTTCACGGGGACCCCCCCTTTTCCTTTGGAGTATAAAACCCCCAAACGTACAATCACCCCCGCTTGTTCGTAGGATTAAACTGAAGTGCTAGCTACATTTCTAAACTATTCCTCTCAACCTGCAAATTCACTGAGCGCCCGGAACTTTGGCCAAAGATTCCGTTGTTCTATTTTCGTTGGACGATAACGAAACCATTGACTCTACCTTTCTTCAAACCGACAAAAGTAACTACGATTTGCAATATTTCTTACCTGTGACATATTGGCATGTTGTGATTAAATTGTTGATGTTTGATTGTATTTTACAAATGAGTTAGCTTAACCCTCGCTAAGTCAGTTGCCCTTGCTCGTCCATTGTTACCACAAAGGCCTACCTGTCCCCCTCTACCCCTCTCTCTCTCTCCCTTCCCCCTTTACACGCTCTACACAGCCATTGTGTTGCTCGCCCTCATTTGCATCCAGCCACTGCACTATTCTGACTAACCCATAACTTATCTGGTATTTGTTCATTATAATTACATTCTCCTAAATAAATCATTGTGTATAATATTCGCGTATCACTCACGTTATCTGATCTGCTCTACTTTCATAGAATTCACAACTTTAAGATTAGACTGATTATTACGAAGGCTATTATTTAAATATTATTCAATAAGGTTTCCTCTATCCCTTTAACAATAAGAGGTGGTGCCCCAAGAACTACATACTTTATTATAAATTAAGTATTGCTAATCTTAAACGAGCAAACCCCGCTACAGAAGCCAGTCGAGAAGAACTTATTTCAGAGATATTTTTCCTCTTCAGCAGAGCAGAGATCCTGTATTGATTCTGTAACATCCTCTGTCATCTCTTCTGGCTAATCTGAGGGAATATGTTCCACACCACTACTCAAACTGAGCTGTAATTACAGCAGATTGGTGTTATAGACACATACAGTAGAGATGTCCTTTGTTTACCTGTGTTGGGGCTGATTGTGTGTGTGCTGCACATGTATGTGTATGTGCTGTGTGCATGCCTGTGTGTGTGTGTGTGTGCATGCCTGTGTGTGTGTGTGTGTGTGTGTGTGTGTGTGCTGTGTGCATGCCTGTGTGTGTGTGTGCTGTGTGCATGCCTGTGTGTGTGTGTGCTGTGTGCATGCCTGTGTGTGTGTGTGTGTGTGTGTGTGTGTGTGTGTGTGTGTGTGTGTGTGTGTGTGTGTGGGTGCTGTGTGCATGCCTGTGTGTGTGTGTGTGCTGTGTGCATGCCTGTGTGTGTGTGTGTGGGTGCTGTGTGCATGCCTGTGTGTTTGTGTGTGTGCTGTGTGCATGCCTGTGTGTGTGTGTGCTGTTGGCTGCTCTCTGTGCTAATTACCTCAGATGAGCTGACCTTCAAGACTACTTCCCTCACTACAGCACACTCACACACACTCACACTCACAGACACACACACTCTCTCACACTCACAGACACACACACTCTCTCACACACACTCACACTCACAGACACACTCTCTCTCACACACACTCACACTCACAGAAACACATACTCTCTCCCACACACACACTCAAACTCACAGACACACACTCTCTCTCTCACACACACTCACACTCACAGACGCACACTCTCTTTCTCTCACACACATTCACACACCATCTCAGCATGTCCTGTCTCTAGGATAGAGAGCTCCTGAGGACCTGAGTCATGAGAACCAGCTTCAGACATGAATCATCTGCAGATGATAACCAAGGTAACACCATTTGTAGTTTGCTTGTGGGTAAATGTCCTAAAAAACCCTCTCTTTCTAATCATACAGTGAGTCTTTGTCCACCTCCCTTGTTCCCCTGGAGGAGACTCTGACAGCTGGACCAGAGACCCGAGGAGTCCCTGGACAGAGGCTGCCCAGTCTGCCCCTCCACACCCACCACCCCCACCACAACCAACCAGTGCATCTCTGCTTCTGAACAGAGAACATGGGACTGAGTGAGAGATGTGTTAGTGAGTCAGACTCTATAGAGATGTTTCCCAGATGCTCCTCTGCTCTCCAGGCTGGTGAGACACTCAGTTAAAGGGACAGTTCACCCCAAATAAAAAAATGGATACATATTTTTCCTCTTACCTGAAGTGATGTTTATCCATCTGGAAAGTTTTGGCGATCCCACCCGTAGATGTGTCTGCCTTCACTGACTCTGCAAACAGATTCTTGCCGTTAGGCCAAGAGGACGTGGCGGTGGGCTCAGCCAGGAGGCCCAGCAGGACAGCAGCTCCAAACCACCTCTACTTCATTTGATGCCAGACCCCTCTCACAGCAGTGAGTGTGTGTGTGAGTGTGTGTGTGTGTGTGCGTGTGTATGTGTGTGTGTGTGAGTGTGTGTGTGTGTGTGCGTGTGTGTTAACCCCACAGAGGAGCTGCTATTTCAGGAGCTGCTCAGTCTGGTTCTGCCACCGGCCTCTTTGTTTGTAGATTTGTTTATGAGTAAAGATACCCCTCTCTCTCAGTGCAATTGTGTGTGTGTGTGTGCATCTACATGCAAATCTGCATAAATGTGTACCTGTGTAGTTTGTGTGAGAGAACCTACATAAGTATTGTGAGTGTGTGTGTGTGTGTGTGTGTGTGTGTGTGTGTGTGTGTGTGTGTGTGTGTGTGTGAGAAAGAGAAAGGTCTTGGTGAATGAATGAAGTTGGAGGAGTGATCTTGACAGAATCAATTCTCCTTCAAGTTCAGGGGCACTATTTTAACAATCTGAAACGCAAGTAACAAAACGCAAAACACAAAGCGCAAGTAACTTTGTGGGCGGGACTCCGGCTCTGTTGCTATTATACTGGCGGGATAAATGACTCTGCGCCTGGCGCAAATCTAAAATGGGTTGGTCTGAAGTAGCTACATTACTAATGGGTGTGGTTTGGAAGTAACGTGCAATAAACCAATCAGAGCGTCATCTCACATTCCCTTTAAGAGCAGCGCTTGTTCCATGGCGGATTGCTATTATAACGGCGCACACCAGGAGCGGTTCACAGCCGAGGAGACCAACGTTCTAGTCAGGGCCGTAACAGATAGAGAAGTGACATTGTATGGGAAAGGCAGAGCAGTTTTCTTATTGCACTAAGTTGCCCACTCCTGCTGCTCATTCAAATTCTTAGTCTTATTTTTATATATATTTTATTTTTTAAATTGTTATATTTTTAAATTGTTTAGTTCTTAGAATTTGTTTAACCATTTAACCTTTTTACTTAATTTAAGACCCGTATATGTTTATTGTTTGCACCTTCCTGCCACAATAAATTCTGTGTTTGTGTAACATAGGCTACATGGCGAATAAACCGAATTCTGATTCTGATGGGGATGGGAGAAGAAACACACCAAAATTAGCTTCGGTTAAACAGGCGTGGGAGGAAATTGCCACAATTGTTACAAATCAAGTTTGCATACATAGAGATTTCTCATGAAAATCTTTTTAATCATTGACATGAAAGAAATGTAACAAAGTCAATTGCGCTGGGTGCAAGATAGGGCCCCAAGTGTTTTATTGGGACATAAGATATTTGTGATATTGCTTAAACAAACAAACACACTGCATAGACATACACATACTGTAGATTAATATACAAACATACACATATTATATATCCTATATCTTAAATGCGAGGAGAGGAGACGTAAACACACACACAAGCACAGACACACACACACATACAAGCACAGACACACACAAGCACAGACACACACAAGCACACACACAGGCACAGACACACACACACATAGGCACAGACACACGCACACACATAAGCACAGACACACACACACACATACACACACATTAGCAGGCATACAGAGTGAGTACAAACTGCATCAGTAGAAAACCTCATAGAGACTGTGACCATGCCAGACCGGACATGCCTCTTAGTACTCAACCTCACACACACACACACACACACACTCACACACACCATAGCTAATTATGATGGAGTCCATGAAAGCAATCAGTCTTGACTCCAGCCAAACAGAAAATGAGTCTCACCAGAGTTCTGTTCCTCAAAGCTCCCTGTTCTTAAATAGCCTTCTTTTAAGATCTGGGAATTTGAATGTTTGAATGTGGACGTGTGTGTGTGTGTGTGTATAATGAGTCCATGGAAGAGACAGGATTCTGTATCTCAATGTTACTGTGTAGGGATTACCCTCCCTGCCAGAACACAGCATTTACAAAACCCCCCTCTCCTCTCTCTTCTTCTCCTCTCCTCCTCTCTCTTCTTCTCCTCTTCTTTCTCCTCTCCTCCTCTCTTCTCTCTGTTCTCCTCTCCTCCTCTCTCTTCTTCTCCTCTTCTTTCTCCTCTCCTCCTCTCTTCTCTCTGTTCTCCTCTCCTCCTCTCTCTTCTTCTCCTCTTCTTTCTCCTCTCCTCCTCTCTTCTCTCTGTTCTCCTCTCCTCCTCTCTCTTCTTCTCCTCTTCTTTCTCCTCTCCTCTCTTCTCTCTGTTCTCCTCTCCTCCTCTCTCTTCTTCTCCTCTTCTTTCTCCTCTCCTCCTCTCTTCTCTCTGTTCTCCTCTCCTCCTCTTGTCTTGACGACCTCTCAGCCTGCTTCTAACCCTAACCCTAACCCTCTCAGCCTGCTTCTACCCAGACCTGAACAGAGCTTAGCTTCACTAGACTCTTCTCTCTCTCTGCCTCTCTATCTCTATCTCTGCCTCTCTATCTCTGCCTCTCTATCTCTGCCTCTCTATCTCTGCCTGTCTCTATCTCTGCCTGTCTCTCTCTATCTCTGCCTCTCTCTATCTCTGCCTCTCTCTCTCTCTGCCTCTCTATCTCTATCTCTGCCTCTCTATCTCTATCTCTGCCTCTCTCTATCTCTGCCTCTCTCTCTCTCTGCCTCTCTATCTCTATCTCTGCCTCTCTATCTCTGCCTCTCTATCTCTGCCTCTCTCTATCTCTGCCTGTCTCTATCTCTGCCTCTCTATCTCTGCCTCTCTCTATCTCTGCCTCTCTCTCTCTCTGCCTCTCTATCTCTATCTCTGCCTCTCTCTATCTCTGCCTCTCTCTCTCTCTGCCTCTCTATCTCTATCTCTGCCTCTCTATCTCTATCTCTGCCTCTCTCTATCTCTGCCTGTCTCTCTCTATCTCTCTCTCTCTTTATTGTTGCTGAAGTAGAGATATTAGAGTATTATTGTTGCACTGTGCCCGGTAGCTGAGATGTGGTTACTTTACACTGTGTCTTGTAAATACAGACCTTTTCCTAGACCGAAATACTGTTAGACCAGTCCAGCCATACGTACCAACCCGCTAACTGCAATCGCGACAATGTTGCAAGACTGTAGATGAGGAATGGATGTTTTTATTGCACTGTAGAATAATGTTTATAGCGTGTGTTTGTGTGGGTGTGTGTGTGTTTCTGTATGTAACAGCATCAGTGATGATTATTAAGCCTTCCTGGCATGTAAAAAACACACTTCCCAAAATACCCAGCTGCCGTGGCAACTCTCTGAGGGAGCTGATAATAGTTTAGTCTCTCAGTCTAACAGCCTCCCCTTCCTCAGCACATCTGTCTGTAAAGGAAGAGCTCTCTCTCACACACACACACACACACACACACAGACACACACACACACACACACACACACACACACACACACACACAGACACACACACACACACACACACACAGACAGACACACACACAGACACACACACACACACACACACAGACACACACACACACACACAGACACACACACACACACACACAGACACACACACACACACACACACACACAGACACACACACACACACACAGGCACACACACACACACCGACACACACACACACACACACACACACAGACACACACACACACACACACACACACAGACACACACACACACACACACACACACAGACACACACACACACACACACAGACACACACACACACACACACACACAGACACACACACACACACACACACAGACACACACACACACACACACAGACACACACACACACACACACACAGACACCACTACATGTCAGAGCAGGATCCAGGGGGAGTCAGAAGCTCCAGGACAGAGAACAAGGGCTGTGTTCCTGCCTGTCTGTCTGTCTGTCTGCCTGTCTGTCTGTGCCTGTTTGCCTGCCTGTCTGCCTGCCTGTCTGCCTGTCTGCCTGTCTGTGCCTGTTTGCCCACCTGCCCGCCTGCCCGTCTGTTTGCCTGTCTGTCTGTCTGCTTGTCTGCCTGTCTGCCTGTCTGGCTGCCTGGCTGCCTGGCCGCCTGGCCGCCTGCCCGTCTGTTTGCCTGTCTGTCTGCTTGTCTGCCTGGCTGCCTGGCTGCCTGGCTGCCTGGCTGCCTGGCCGCCTGGCCACCTGCCCACCTGCCCGCCTGCCCGCCTGGCCGCCTGGTTGCCTGGCTGCCTTCCTGGCTGCCTGCCTGGCTGCCTGGCTACCTGGCTGGCTGCCTGTCTGCCTGGCAGCCTGGCAGCCTGCTTGCTTGGCTGCTCTTCCAGAAGCAGGATGAGTGACTGAGTCACCACCTGCCCTCAGCATGGGGCTTTAGAAGCTCAAACTGGCAGAACACTTGTATATATTTATACACACACACCTTCCACTGCACACAAAAAACACACATACACTCACATACATACAAACACAAATGTACACACTGTTATGCTCTTTCTCTCCCTCTATCCATTTCTCTCCCTCTTTCGTGACTTCCCTCTGTTTTCTCTCTCCTCAAATGCTGTCTCTCTCTCTGCTTCTCTCCACAGAGTGGAGTGGTCTTTCCTCAACAGTCTCTCTCTTTGCACAACCGGGAATCGAACCGGTAACCTTCTGATTAATAGCCCAATTCCCTCTTTCCTCCCCTCTCCTCCCCTCTCCTCTCCCCTCCTCTCCTCTTTCCTCCCCTCTCCTCCCCTCCCCTCTCTCCTCCTCTCCTTTCCTCTTCTCCTCTCCCCTCCTCTCCTCTCCTCTCCAGGGTTTAGACAGATGGTTTCAACTTGACCTCCACATGTTCCTCTTCCTGCTACAGTGTCTGTAGGAAACACAACACTCTCACTCTGGAGGAATAAAGACCTTTATTACACACGTGAGATACAATATATATATTATACTGCTTTGCGTTATCCTATGTATTCTTTAGTTACAGGAACTTACTGTAACAGTATGAACTTGATGTTGAAGGCTCAGTATGACAACTGTGATGTGAATCTGATGTGACTAATCAATAATAAAGTGAAGCGCTACTAATTGATCATGAATAATGACTGAAGTGTTGGTTTGTGAAGGTTAAAACACCAGCAGGATCCAGCCTCCCCACTGGTCCTCTCTACACCACATCTCCAATAGGCGCTACACTGTCTGTCTGCAGTGTGTCTGCATGTGAGAGTGTGTGTGTGTGCGTGGGTGTGTGTGCGTGTGTCTGTTTGTGAGAGGGTGTGTGTGTGTGTGTGTGTGCGTGCAGGAACAGGACTGCAGGTAGCACCTGTCTCCAGAAGGCCCCTGGTGTGCAGCACAGGTGGTTGGGGTCCAGGATGTGAATGTGTCACAGGCCAAACTTCAGATTTCATGGGACCAGCGGTTGCCTATAGCAACAGAACCCTGAATGAGCTAAAAGCTGTTTGGTATTTTTCTAAATCGTATACATTCCTTATCACATATATTTATACAAGTGGTGGGCCGTTAACGCGCTGCGACTCTTATCGGCGATAAAAAAAATATCGCCGTTAATCTATTCTCAAAGTTGTGTTGGGAGCTGGGTCTATACTACGCAAGCTATGATGACTTTCACCTTGATATTTTAGTGCGGATGTATACCTAGCCGAATTGCACTGTAGGGGGCGAGAACGAGTCTTCCAACCTGTGTGTATGCCTTGTGTATGAAATTATCACATCAAACGTGACGTGCTAACATGGATGCAGCTATGAAGCCGCCTGGTTTGCTTCAGGGAAAATGTATTTTTAAGAAGCTTCCCAATGGAAACCTCGACAAGACTAAGGTTGTTTGCACCTTGTGCTATGCGGAATTAGTTTACTGTAGGAGTTCTTCCAGTCTCAAATACCACCTAAACGCAAAGCATCCCTTAGCTAATGCGGAAGATGCCGGGCCAAGCACTGATGTAGTGCAGGGGAAGAGTCGTCGTCAAACTACGATGTTTGAGTGCAACCGAGGCAAGCCCGTCAGCACAGCTCTATCAGCCAAGCTAACTAATCTAATAAACAGTTAATAAACACAAGTACATCTTATTGAACATAATTTATTTTCATCACCAATTATCATAGTAGAACAGCTTTCTCAAGCAGTTTGTGATGCATTTTGGAAACAGGAGATGAGCTCCTGATCTAATGCGTAACCTGGCTTGAGAAACCCGTTCTCAAAGACTTACTTTTAGTCATTATTTGGGCAGCACACATTCTGAATGCCTTTGGCGGAATTCAAATGAGCCATTTTAATGTAGATTAATCTAGATTAACGCCAAAATTACAGTGAGATTAATCAAGATTTAAAAAATTAATATATGCCCACCACTAATTTATACACACACACACACCACCGCCCCTCCCACATTCATACACACACTCCTCTCATGTCTCATAAACATATACAGTACAATAAATTCCTTGGTGCCAAAACCATCAGTTTAGATTTTAGATTTCATGTTTTACATTTATAGTGGATGCTGGAAGAGATGGTGAGAGCTCATATTTTAGCTGTGTGTGTGTGTGTTTGTGCAGTGTGTTTGTGCAGTGTGATGTGTGGAAGAGGAGTTATATGTGTGTGTGTGTTTGTACTTCATGCATGTGTGTGTGTGTGTGTGTGTGTGTGGACCGTATCTACAGGACTGCATGATTCACAGAGCTGATGCCAGTCTATGAAGACAGCAGAGACCCAGCAGAAACAGCATGCTCTCTCTCTGCTCTCTCTCTGCTCTCTCCCTTTCTCTCTGCTCTCTCTCTGCTCTCTCTCTCTGCTCTCTGCTCTTTCTCTCTGCTCTCTCCTTCTGCTCTCTCTCTGCTCTCTCTCTGCTCTCTGCTCTTTCTCTCTGCTCTCTCCTTCTGCTCTCTCTCTGCTCTCTCTTTGCTGTCCCTCTGCTCTCTCTCTGCTCTCTCTCTGCCTTCCCTCTGCTCTCTCTCTGCTCTCTCTCTGTTCTCTCTCTGCTCTCTCTCTGCTCTCTCTCTGCTCTCTCTCTGTTCTCTCTCTGCTCTCTCTCTGTTCTCTCTCTGCTCTCTCTCTGTTCTCTCTCTGCTCTCTCTGCTCTCTCTCTGCTCTCTCTCTGCCTTCCCTCTGCTCTCTCTCTGCTCTCTCTCTGTTCTCTCTCTGCTCTCTCTGCTCTCTCTCTGCTCTCTCTCTGCCTTCCCTCTGCTCTCTCTCTGCTCTCTCTCTGCTCTCTCTCTGTTCTCTCTCTGCTCTCTCTCTGCTCTCTCTCTGCTCTCTCTCTGCTCTCTCTCTCTCTCTCTGCTCTCTCTCTGCTCTCTCTCTGCTCTCTCTCTGCTCTCTCTCTGCTCTCTCTCTGCTCTGCTCTCCATGCACTGGAAGGAGCATCATTATCATATCATCATTATCATCCTATTTCAGAATTAGAAACAAGATCATTTATTGCTTCAATGTATTCATTAGAATTAGTAGAGCCTCAAAAGCACTTATCAAGCTGGCATACGAAACAGCTCCTTTTGTGCACTTCATTTGTTCCATACAAATGTTGCATATCTTAATCAACACAAACTCTCTCTCTGTCTAAGCCCTCGCTCTTCCTCTCCCTCTCTCTCGCTCTCCCTCCCTCTCTCTCGCTCTCCCTCTTCCTCTCCCTCTCTCTCCCTCCCTCCCTCTCTCTCGCTCTCCCTCTTTCTCTCTCCTCTCTCGCTCTCCCTCTCTCCTCCTTCTCCTTTTCGCACTCACACAGATTCTTACTGGGCCAAATAACAGGAACACTGACAGAGAAGAACTCTAAATTATTTTAATAAAGCATGACACATTTATTTGACATGAAATCTCTGAACCATCACGCTCTCTGTCTTGTTACATCATAATTGCTGCTACATTTTCCACAGGCTATTGTGATGAGCACAGCTCCACACTCCCTCACATGCCCTGATATCACAGGAACACAAGGGGGGGCACCCTGGCTGATACCCCACTCAGACAGGAGGCATGGGGGGGCACCCTGGCTGATACCCCACTCAGACAGGAGGCATGGGAGGGCACCCTGGCTGATACCCCACTCAGACAGGAGGCATGGGGGGGCACCCTGGCTGATACCCCACTCAGACAGGAGGCATGGGGGGGCACCCTGGCTGATACCCCACTCAGACAGGAGGCATGGGGGGGCACCCTGGCTGATACCCCACTCAGACAGGAGGCATGGGAGGGCACCCTGGCTGATACCCCACTCAGACAGGAGGCATGGGGGCGGGTACAGCTCAGTGGTAGAACATCTGACTGCAGATCAAGAGGTCACAGGCTCAAATTCCCCCCAAAACATTTCAGGAAGCAAACATAAATTGTTTTAAAGCAAAACAGAGGCTTCATAAAGTTGCTCCTCATTTGGATCCTACCAACGGTATACTCAAGATCACAGTTCCTCTGGCATCGAACTGTGTTTGTGCCAGGTACGCTCCCCCCTGCTTGGTGTGTGGGTCTTTTGTTATCTCTCTCCCACACCTGAGCTCCCGCTTCAATCAGAGGTCTCAGGCGTTTGCACCTGTCTGCGTGGTGCATTCTGGGAGACGTAGTTCTCCTGTCAGCCATTTGTGGCATGGTAGCCACTCCTGTAGAGGAACATACCGCCCCTCCACAACACGTCCTCTCTTGATGCCACTGTGTGTGTGTGTGTGTTAGCACACCCAAAGTGACATACAAACAGCATGTAGAAAGTTTAGCCAATTAAGGATCAGAAGTCTGTACAGTCACAGATCTGTGTTTACCAGGTGCAATGTTGTGTTCCCTGTGATAAACTGATACACAGCTGAGACACTGTCTGTCTGTTTGACACTTGTAGAGTAAAAACCAAAACATGCAAGCTATCTGTCATCGATTGGCTATTTTTCTCAGGTTTGGTCATGTGACAAGGCCCTCCCCAGACGACCAGTGGCCGTCTGTCGTCCCTCCTTCTGATGAAGTGGCCATCGATTGGAGAGTGTTCCTCTGGGAACTAGAGAAACACAAGAAGACTCTCCATCTCAGGCTGAGAGCTTCTATAACAAGCTCTCTCACCCTGTAACATGCTTCTCTCTCTCACCCTCAAACAGTCTTATCTCTCTCATTCTCTCTACCCCCTCCTTCTCTTTCTCCCCCTCTGTTTCTCTCTCTTTCTCTCCCTCTCTCTCCCTATCATCCTCTCTCTCTTTCTTTCTCTGGGCTGGGCTGGGCCAGGTCCATACTAATACTATGTAACTGTCCTAATGGCTTGGATGAAAAGATGTCATGGTGGATTATGCAATACCATCAACTGAAGAAGAGAAGTTGTGAGAAGGTCCCTGCTTGCTGAGCTGTTCTCCTCTGTCCAGGTCTGTGCAGATCAGTCACAAGGATCACCTCACTCACTGGTCAACAGCGTCCATATATCACCACAGCTGCATTCACAGCCATGTGTGTGGCTAACTTTATACTTAAATACATCTTGTCTTAGTTATGCTACAATAACCTTAACGTGTAGCTTGCAGCACTTCATCTGCTTGTGTGTGTGTGTGAGTGTGTGTGTGTGTGTGCATCTTGGGCAGGCTTAAAACAGTTTGCAGCTGGCCAACCCTTTGACAGAAGTGATTACTAAGGAAGTGAGCTAGCAAAACAAACATGGAGCCCAGGTGCTGTTCAACTGTCTTGCACAAAACTGCTGTCTTAGCTGATGTTAGGGTACTCCGATAATGACAGTCAGCTGCTGTGTGTGTGTGGTGTGGGTGTGTGTGAACTGTATGTGTGTTTGTGTGTATTCTGTGATATTTCTGTCAAAGTAGACTCTTGAGTCCATTGCTCGTGTTGTTTCATCACAGGGGTTTGTTCTGTATTTGTATTCCAGACATGACTCACCGTGGTTTCTCCCAGGGTAATTGATAGCTTGAATGGCCTCTATGCTTGTTTAACACTGGAGTAAATATGTGCTTTTATTCTACATCAACAATGAACAATGTGTTGGTGAATCATTCAGTAAACATTAGTTTTATAGAGTAATGGATAAATGTTTCACGTATATTTTAGAAATATCTTAAATGAAGCGTCTTTATGGTCGTCTCAGGTGTATCTGTCGTAATACTGAAGGTCTTGGTACTGACCTACCCCTAACCCCCCTAACCCCTCTAACCCTAACCCCTCTAACCCTAGCCCCCCTAACCCTAACCCTTCTAACCCTAACCCCTCTAACCCTAACCCCTCTAACCCCAGGAACCTCACTTACTCTAGCATCACTATCCCTAACCAGACTAACCACACTAACTCCACCAAATCTATCCAGGCACCTCCAGGGGGATCCTCCTCCAGAGCGTCCTGTTGTCTCCCTCCCCAGCCCTCCTTCATTCGTTCATACTTGTTCCTAGTTCAGGACCACCTCCAGGTGTTGATGTGTTGTTGTGGCTGGTGAGATGTGGGCTGTGTGCTCCTGAGCTCATGTTCTCAGCTCTGGCTCAGACGTCAGGCCCCTGAGAGCAAGTGGCCGCTGGCAGCAAAATATCAATAACGTTTTATTGCACTCTACCAGGAACACAATAAAAACAAAGGGTGGAATTAAATCAACTCTCTTGTTTTCTCTCTCTCCCTCCTCTCTCTCTCTTGCTTTCTTTCTTTCTCTCTCTCTCTCTCTCTCTCTCTCTCTCTCTCTCTCTCTCTCTCTCTCTCTCTCTCTCTCTCTCTCTCTCTCTCTCTCTCTCCTTCCTTCTCTCTCTCTCTCTCCTCCCTACATCTCCTCTCTTTCTCTCCACGATGGCACATCTATGGATGCAGGTTGGTTGTTAGTCTGTTGTCTGGCTGTCGATTGCTTTGGCCTTTTACGAGCCGCCATTACAATAATGTCCCATTGCAATTAACAACGCTCTGATTAACAAAGATTATATTTCAGCATAATCATCTCCTATGAAAGATAGTTTCAGCACCCAGGGCATCTCCCCTCCATCCTCCCCCTCTCCTCCACAGTTGCTCGGATGTCTTCCTGTTACAGGAACATCCAACCCTGGGGCATAACGGCTCCAGTAGTATGATTAATTTATATATTCGATATTCCCAATGTAGTCACATTCAGTGTAAAGCAGCAGACTCCATGATCAGATTAAGGTAATCTAATGTGGAGTCCGTGCTCGCAGCGCCCTCAGCACCCTGCCAGCGGGAGGCCCTCAGACGAGAGGCTTGTTGACGGAGTTTCCTGTGTCTGTGCGTGTTCCTGTGTGTGCGTGTGTGTGTGTGTGCCCATCCAGTCTGCTGGATGAGGTTTGGCAGCCGAGGGGGGCAGAGAGGGTGGGGAGGCAGGAAGTCACCCGTGAAAGAATCCTGTGACACACTTCCTGCCCCGTGAATGATCTCATGATCAGACACAGAAGCAGAGGGGTCTGTTCCAGCATGAAATACATTGAGATTACACTATTATTAACTTACTACACTGTTGTTACACTTTGTACATGGTTTTTACACTTATTAAACGTGTATTATGTTGTTGTTAGACTGTGGTTACGCTGTTGCAGAGTAATGAAGTACAAATACTAACCCTAACCATAACCCCTGACCTGGAGGAGAGGCCTGCAGGCAGAGGCAGCAACCACCCACTGATGGATCATTTCTTATCATTGTAACAACAGTGTAACAACGTAATAACAATGTAACAGTGTAATATCAGTGTAATATCAGTGTAATATCAGTGTAATAACAGTGTAATAACAGTGTAATATCAGTGTAATATCAGTGTAATAACAGTGTAATAACAGTGTAATAACAGTGTAATAACAGTGTAATAACAGTGTAATATCAGTGTTATAACAGTGTAATATCAGTGTAATATCAGTGTAATAACAGTGTAATAACAGTGTAATAGCAGTGTAATAGCAGTGTAATATCAGTGTAATATCAGTGTAATATCAGTGTAATAACAGTGTAATATCAGTGTAATAACAGTGTAATATCAGTGTTGTAGGAGCCAATTGAGTCCTTTTGAGTATTTGAGTTGATATTTCAGTTTGTGTGACTGATTTATTATTAGTGATTTACTTTGCATTGAATTAACCTGAATTAGGACATTGGAATTGTTTCTAAGTGTGTGCCCCCTATAGGTCAGACATTTACTGGCGTTAGGATAAAGGTGTGACAGGCCAAGGAGAGGTGTGGGTTCCGGCCTGCGCATACCATCATTGACCGTAAAGCGTGAACGTGAACCGTGCAGAACCTTGAGCTGAACTGACTAGAACGAAACAAAGACAAAGACCTTAACGCTTTAACTTACTTTTGATGTACAAAATAAAACGTATTCAAGTTCATTATATCCACGTCTCCTGGACTCTACTTTACATCACGCGTCAAGATACAATCACCGGAACTCCAAGAAGTGGTCAAACAAATTTACAAGATTTTGCCGCAACATTTAGTCTAGTTTAATTTTCTGACTACCCAGCTTTATTGCTCGATCTTCACTCGTAATTGTATACTTGAATTGTATAATTTACATGTATAGATTAGGGCAACCCTGTTCCTGAAGAGCAAGTTTAGAGCTACTTTCTTGTAGCTTTTCATCAAACTTAATCCAGCGCACATGATTTGAGTAGATGCTATGTGAACCTAATTTTAATTACTAGTCTAGCTGTTTGACAAGTTGAATAATTTGTTTAAACTGAGGTTGGTGTGTGAACGCAACAGTAGGGTAGATCTCCAAGAGTTCCGCATTAAAGAGCCCATAGAACCAACATAATTTTTACTTAAGTATGTCAGAGCCCACACTTTTTGAGTTTAACTTGAGTGGAAAGGGGTAGTCAGTACTTCAACTTTGACCACAGTCTTTTTAAACATGAGTATCTGTACTTCTACTTGAGTGAAGGATGTGTGTACGTGTGTAAAAAAGCGTCTGCTAAATGAATAAATGTGTGTACTTTTGCCATCTCTGTCCATGAAACACTGAACTGAGTCCTCATGTGTGTTTGTCCGACACAACACAAACTTAGTGTTTGTGTTGTGTCGGAACAGGAAGTGTTTGTGTTGTGTGGGAACAGGAAGTGTTAGTGTTTGTGTTGTGTTGGAACAGGAAGTGTTAGTGTTTGTGTTGTGTTGGAACAGGAAGTGTTAGTGTTTGTGTTGTGTTGGAACAGGAAGTGTTAGTGTTTGTGTTGTGTCGGAACAGGAAGTGGCAGTGTTTGTGTTGTCGGAACAGGAAGTGTTAGTGTTTTTGTTGTCGGAACAGGAAGTGTTAGTGTTTGTGTTGTGTCGGAACAGGAAGTGGCAGTGTTGTGTCGGAACAGGAAGTGTTAGTGTTTGTGTTGTCGGAACAGGAACTGTTAGTGTTAGTGTTGTCGGAACAGGAAGTGTTAGTGTTTGTGTTGTGTCGGAACAGGAAGTGTTAGTGTTTGTGTTGTGTCGGAACAGGAAGTGGCAGTGTTTGTGTTGTCGGAACAGGAAGTGGCAGTGTTTCTCTTCCATTTTCAGCTCCGACACAACACAAACACTGCCACTTCCTATTCAGGGCCACGCTTCAGTCCAGCAGAGCCTCTTCTCCAACCCCGAGCACTCCCTGGATCAATTCTCCCATGTGTGGTAATATGCTAACTAGCAATCGCTGCTGATGTAAACATAAATCAACTGACGGCAGGGGCTAGACATTTGCACCTGGGGTGGCAAGGGGGTGGCAGGAAGTAGTTTGGGGGGGGGCATGGAGGGAGGGGTGTGACCCTATGCCACCATACATACACCTTCATGTTTTCCCAAGGTCATCTTCCTGTTTCCACAAGAACGGCCAGCTGAGCTGCAAGGCTAAAGTGAAACCTGTGAAGCCGCATTAAAGAGCCCATAGAACCAACATAATTTTTACTTAACCCTTGTGCTGCCTTCGGGTCACATGACCCAAAGGTTCATAACCGAACCATCGTTGTGTTTACCCGATTTTAACCCAATACAAAAACTAAAAATAATAATTTTCTTTTAACCTTCGCAATGTGGGGGGTCTGAGACAGCCCAACGGTTAAAAGAAAATGCTTCACTTTGTTTTTGTATGCGGTTAAGTTGTCGCAATACGACGGTGGGTCACAATGACTGATGGGTCAGAATGACCTGAAGATAACACAAGGGTTAAGTATGTCAGAGCCCACACTTCTTGAGTTTAACCTTGAGTGGAAAGGTGTAGTCAGTACTTCAACTTTGACCACAGTCTTTTAAACATGAGTATCTGTACTTCTACTTGAGTGAAGGATGTGTTTACTTTTGCCATCTTTGTCCATGAAACACTGAACTGTGTCCACATGTGCGCCGTGACAGGGTCTCTGGTGGGTCTCTGGAGGGTCTGTGGTGGGTCTGTGATGGGTCTGTGGTGGGTTCTCTGGAGGGTCTGTGATGTCCTGTGGTGGGTCTGTGGTGGGGTCTCTGGAGGGTCTGTGATGTCCTGTGGTGGGTCTGTGGTGGGTCTGTGGTGGGTCTGTGGTGGGTCTCTGGAGGGGTCTGTGATGTCCTGTGGTGGGGTCTGTGGTGGGTCTGTGGTGGGTCTGTGGTGGGTCTCTGGAGGGTCTGTGATGTCCTGTGGTGGGTCTGTGGTGGGTCTGTGGTGGGTCTGTGGTGGGTCTCTGGTGGGTCTCTGGTGGGTCTCTGGTTGGGTCTGTGATGGTCTCTGGTGGGTCTCTGGTGGGTCTGTGATGGTCTGTGGTGGGTCTCTGGAGGGTCTGTGGTGGGTCTCTGGTGGGTCTCTGGTGGGTCTGTGATGGTCTGTGGTGGGTCTCTGGAGGGTCTGTGATGTCCTGTGGTGGGTCTGTGGAGGGTCTCTGGTGGGTCTCTGGTGGGTCTCTGGAGGGTCTCTGGTGGGTCTCTGGAGGGTCTGTGATGTCCTGTGGTGGGTCTGTGGTGGGTCTGTGGTGGGTCTGTGGTGGGTTTCTGGTGGGTCTCTGGTGGGTCTCTGGTGGGTCTGTGATGGTCTCTGGTGGGTCTCTGGTGGGTCTGTGATGTCTGTGGTGGGTCTCTGGAGGGTCTGTGGTGGGTCTCTGGTGGGTCTCTGGTGGGTCTGTGATGGTCTGTGGTGGGTCTCTGGAGGGTCTGTGATGTCCTGTGGTGGGTCTGTGGTGGGTCTGTGGTGGGTCTGTGGTGGGTCTCTGGAGGGTCTGTGATGTCCTGTGGTGGGTCTGTGGTGGGTCTGTGGTGGGTCTGTGGTGGGTCTCTGGAGGGTCTGTGATGTCCTGTGGTGGGTCTGTGGTGGGTCTGTGGTGGGTCTGTGGTGGGTCTCTGGTGGGTCTCTGGTGGGTCTCTGGTGGGTCTGTGATGGTCTCTGGTGGGTCTCTGGTGGGTCTGTGATGGTCTGTGGTGGGTCTCTGGAGGGTCTGTGGTGGGTCTCTGGTGGGTCTCTGGTGGGTCTGTGATGGTCTGTGGTGGGTCTCTGGAGGGTCTGTGATGTCCTGTGGTGGGTCTGTGGAGGGTCTCCTGCGTGGGTCTCTGGTGGGTCTCTGGAGGGTCTCTGGTGGGTCTCTGGAGGGTCTGTGATGTCCTGTGGTGGGTCTGTGGTGGGTCTGTGGTGGGTCTGTGGTGGGTTTCTGGTGGGTCTCTGGTGGGTCTCTGGTGGGTCTGTGATGGTCTCTGGTGGGTCTCTGGTGGGTCTGTGATGGTCTGTGGTGGGTCCTCTGGAGGGTCTGTGGTGGGTCTCTGGTGGGTCTCTGGTGGGTCTGTGATGGTCTGTGGTGGGTCTCTGGAGGGTCTGTGATGTCCTGTGGTGGGTCTGTGGTGGGTCTCTGGAGGGTCTCTGGTGGGTCTCTAGTGGGTCTCTGGTGGGGTCTCTGGTGGGTCTCTGGTGGGTCTCTGGTGGGTCTTAGTGTTTGTGTTTTGTTTGAACAGAACTGTTTACGTTGACTGTGACATCACGTGTTTACGTTGACTGTGACATCACCTGTTTACGTTGACTGTAGGGGAACAACATACAGGATAAGGAACATATAAAAGAGCAGAAATACGACTGTACATACATTTGTAACATTGTACATTGTAATCATTTAACAGAAGATTTCTTCCAAAGCGAACAAGATAGAACCCAAGATAACCGTAATAAACAGTGCATGTAGACGGCCCAGTTCTGTAGCGTCCTGTGCGCGGTGGCGTGTTGGGTTCATGTTTTCATTAGAATTCATTCATCAAACGTAGCATTGTGCTTTGTATTTATATGTATATATATACAAAGATGAATACACAAAGTGTTGTAAAAAAAAAAAGCTAAATAAACTGTGACTCATGTTCTGAGTCCTTCACACACCATCCACACATCATCCACACATCATCCCCTCCTCCACACAGGCTAGAGGGAGAACTAGTCAACTTCAAACATTCAGCGACCTTCAGGAGATGAAAGAAAGGTCAACAGGCCTTTTCATTGGGACATCATGAGAATCCACATCAAAGAGAGAGGTTAAGCGAGTTTGAAGCGGTATGCAGTCGTCACATGTAAAGAATCATGATGCCTTCTTATGGAGCATTAGCTTCTTTGCCGACAGTCATGACGAACTTCCCTTGGGCAAGGGGACTTGGTTTTGTGGCTCGTGCAAGTTTTTACTTTGAACATTTTTTCTCAGGCTACAGGTACTGATCTGTGGGCAACTGTGAAGCCCTCTAAGCCTTCACTCATGAAAAGGTCTCCGTAAACCACTGTTGATTTGATTCTAGCATTTGACCCCCAGTGTTAGTGCACCCTCCAATGTTCCATCACCATGAACCGCATCCCCAGAAGAAGAACTGTCTTCCCAGAAGAAGAACTGTGTTCCCAGAATCCCTCAGTGTTCCCTCCCTCCCACCCTCCCTCTCTTTCTCTCTCAATGTTGCTGTCAACCCCAGGGGGCCTGTTGCTGTCTCTGAGGGCTCTGCTTTGCTCCCTAGCCACCATCTCCCCTCCCTCCCTTTGTCACTCCCTCTCGCTCTCTCTCCTCCCTCCTCCCTACATGACCCATGTAGCCAGATGTCCCATTCTGGGTCCAGCTCGGTCAGACTGAAAATATTTCACCTTCAGTGGAGAAAGGAGAGGAGGATAGGAGAGGATTCAAGAGGAGAGGAGTGGAGGAGAGGAGGGTAGACTAGAGGAGAGGAGGAGAGAGAGGAGAGAGGAGAAGAGGATACAAGAGAGGGGGAGGAGTGGAGGAAAGGAGGGAGAGGGGTGAAGGGGGAGAGAGAGGTATCATGGGATTAATTAGGCTTAGCTAGGTTATTGTGTGAGAGTGAATCATTATGGGTTGTTGAGCGTTAATGCCTTGTATCAGTGTAGGACAGAGATTTAGAGTCTGTCTGACTCTAACACAGAGATGTCCCCCATTCCACTCTGCCCTCCTCTAATCCTGTGACAAAGACACACACACACACACTCACACTACACAGGCACACACACTACACACACACTTACAACACACACACACACACACACACACCATCCACCCATACTTCGTCCT
>NC_085025.1:591299-678468 GCF_963692335.1 Osmerus eperlanus
GTGTGGTGCACTTCATTATTCATATTACAGCCAGCAGAAGAGACATTTTAAGCTCTCTCGTTGCATAGTATTTTTGTGCCTAGTAGCTGAGATGTGGTTATTGCGCTGTTAGACCTGCACACTTCTGATCCTTGATCTTCTGCTGGACTTTCTTGAAGCACTATTTGTACTTTGCTTTGGATCAAAGTGTCAGCTAAGTGACTAAAGCGTCACATGCAGAGTTCAAACAAATACACTAGTTTGGTTTCAGTAAAAGAACATGCGGGTCTAGACAGACCAGACCCTTTCAACATAGTTGTGTTTAGAAGTGACTTCAGACTAACTCTTTACATAATTTACTTTCTAATACAGCGAGACGTCAGTGTTAGACGTGGTGCTCCGCTGCTCCTGTCTGCTCTATCTGCTGTTAGTGTTGTGTTCTTGTGCATTATGCAGCCACCTTTAATTAGTAATGAAGCCATTACATGAACGCAAGGATGCATGTTTCAAATCAACATGACAAACAAAATGGCAGCTGTGGTTGGGGTCAGGGCGACAGGTGGACAGAGCAGACTTCAACATGCGTGTTCCTCAAACACATGGTGTTCCTCAAACACATGCGTGTTCCTCAAACAAGCGTGGATAAATCACAGAGCTCTGGAGTAGTTACTGGAGATCGCCACGCTTCTACCGTCCTGCAGGTCGTCTCCTTGCGTTCTTACTGATTCTGTAACCAAGCGCACGGAATGACCTGAACATTTGAATTAGCTTCAGTTATAAATTCATGTGGATTACAAAATAATTGTTGTTGAAATAGTTACAGTGCCCAGAACATTAACCAACTAGTTCAACACGTCACCGCCCAGCTCTACAGACCTGGGGCTGCACCTCCCTGCATTACTGGGTCTGTGTGCTAACTAGTAGTGAGCAAAGTCACTGGTGCAGATGTCAGGTGGGTCTGATGCAGATGTCAGGTGGCTTAAGTTGTTACCTGCTCAGCTTCTCCGTGAAGTCTGGGTTTTGTTGTGGAGCAGCCGCTGAGCTGCCCTGTCCTGTGAGCAGAGCTGCAGATTGTATCCTGACTCAGTTTCAATAAACACCTCTGCATTTGGCCCTGTGCTCGCTCTCTCGTCTCCCCAGGCAACCTTTAATCCCCCAGCTTAGTCACAAGCTGTCAACTTCATGACTGTTAGTCTGGAAGAGAGCTGCTGGGAATGGATGCAGATTTGACTGAAATTAAAAGTCAGCAGAGGGAGAAGATGTTTGGAAACAAATATCGTTTTATTTAAGGATACAAACCAATGATGGTGTATTATGTGGATATCAGGATACTGAAGAACAAGTTCCCTCCTCTCTGTTTCCCCTCTCTCTCTCTCACTCTCTCTGCCCCCCCCCCTTCTCCCTGTCTCCCTCCCTTTCTCTCTCCTCTCCCTTCATCTACAGGCTTCTGTCTCTCTCCAACAGCATGGCAGAGGGAGAGAGGGAGATAGAGGGAGAGAGAGGGAGAGGAGGATGGAGGGAGTGGAGGGAGATAGAGGGAGAGAGAGGGAGAGAGGGAGAGAGGGAGAGAGGGAGAGAGGGAGATAGAGGGAGAGAGGGAGAGAGGGAGAGAGGGAGATAGAAGGAGAGAGGGAGAGAGGGAGAGAGGGAGAAAGAGGGAGAGAGACTAACCCCTTCCGAGGGAGCAGGAAACCAGAAGCGAGGGTTTCCATGGTAACGGTAGCAGGGGGGGAAATGAGATGCCACGACAGCATCTTGTAGAGCACAACGAAAAACAGCAAACCGCTAATTATACGTGTGTGTGTGCGTGTGGTGTGTGTTTGTGTACATGTGTGTTTTAGAGAGAAAGAGAACAAAAGACAGAGATTCAGTGAGAGAGAGAGAGAGAGAGAGAGAGAGAGAGAGAGAGAGAGAGAGAGAGAGAGAGGGAGGGAGAGAGATATAGAGGAGAGAGAGAGTGGGGAGAGAGAGGGATGAGGGGGGGGGGATAGAGAGAGAGAGAGCGAGATAGAGATCGATAGAGAGAAGAGAGAGAGATGGAAATAGAGGGAGATAGTGTCAGAGAGAGGGGGAGACTCTTTTACCCTTGAAGAGAACAGTGAAATATAAACATTTACAGCCAGCCACAGCCCCCGGTACAGTTCACAGACGTAGAGATCATCTGCACTCACACACGTCATGACAGCCACACAATATATGAACAACAGTTTTCATTTAGCAGATACTTTGGTCTAAAGCACAGGAGAGGGGCAGGATTTGAACCTGTGGCCTCTTGATTTTTCTGTCAGACGCTCTAACCGCTAAGCTGTGTCCGTCCCAGCCTGTGCTGCATCCTGGTCAGCAGGGTCTGTGTGGCTCTGCCTCTGCCTCATCTGTCATGGTGCCTCTGCTCTGCCTCATCTGTCATGGTGCCTCTGCCTCTGCCTCGTCTGTCGTGGTGCCTCTGCCCTCTGCCTCATCTGTCATGGTGCCTCTGCCTCTGTCTCGTCTGTCGTGGTGCCTCTGCCTCTGCCTCATCTATCGTGGTGCCTCTGCCTCATCTATCGTGGTGCCTCTGCCTCTGCCTCATCTATCATGGTGCCTCTGCCTTCTGCCTCATCCTCTATCGTGGTGGCTCTGTCTCTGCCTCATCTATCGTGGTGGCTCACAGAGACCGTCTGTCTGCAGCTCACAATCACAGTGTTGGCTGTCGAGGTAGAATAGATCACATCAGATCAGCTTTATTCACACTCAGAAGGGAAATGCAGACGTCACAGCAGCCCAATAAAATGGGATCAAAAAGATCAATGTAATATATTTTAAAATAATACAAGTTTATAGACTCACTACCTAGCTCCTCCCTCCCCCCTCCCATGTAGGTTTCCCCCTCCCTCCCCCTCTTCCTCCCTCCCCCTCTCCCTCCCTCCCCCCCTCCCCCTCTCCCTCCCCTCCCCCTCTTCCTCCCTCCCCCTCCCCTCTCCTTCCCCCTCCCCCTCTTCCTCCCTCCCCCTCCCCCTCTCCTTCCCCCTCCCCCTCTTCCTCCCTCCCCCTCCCCCTCCTCCTCCCTCCCCCTCTCCTTCCCCCTCCCCCTCTTCCTCCCTCCCCCTCCCCCTCTCCCTCCCTCCCCCTCTTCCTCCCTCCCCCTCTTCCTCCCTCCCCCTCTCCTTCCCCTCCCCCTCTTCCTCCCTCCCCCTCCCCCTCTCCCTCCCTCCCCCTCTTCCTCCTCCCCCTCTTCTCCCTCCCCTCCCCCTCTATCCCTCCCCCTCTTCCTCCCTCCCCCTCTTCCTCCCTCCCCCTCCCCCTCTCCTTCCCCCTCCCCCTCCCTCCCCTTCTCCCTTTCCCTCCTCCCCCACTGACTCTAGTAGAGATAGAGAGGCACCTGTGAGGCTGACTCTAGTTGAAAGAGAGAGGCAGGGTGTAGCACCAGTTTCTCACGTCCATGTGTCCAGGAGTGTACCCAGAAGGCTGTGTAGGTCTGGAATGTGGCGAGGAGATGCTGGAGCTAAGTCAACAGTGACAGCCTGGGGAGGAATCCCTGCTGCGGTCCAGGTGATCGCTTCCACGTCCTACTGCTCCTTCTACACCTTCTACACCTCCTACACCTCCTACACCTCCTACAGCTCCTACACCTTCTACACCTTCTACACCTCCTACACCTCCTACACCTTCTACACCTCCTACACCTCCTACAGCTCTACACCTCCTACAGCTCCTACAGCTCCTACACCTCCTTCTACACCTTCTACACCTTCTACACCTCCTACACCTCCTACACCTTCTACACCTCCTACACCTCCTACACCTCCTACACCTCCTACACCTTCTACACCCTCCTACACCTCCTACACCTCCTACACCTCCTACACCTCCTACACCTTCTACACCTCCTACACCTCTACACCTTCTACACCTCCTACAGCTCCTACAGCTCCTACAGCTCCTACAAGCTCCTTCTACACCTTCTACACCTTCTATACCTCCTACACCTCCTACACCTCTACACCTCCTCCTACACCTCCTACACCTTCTACACCTCCTACAGCTCCTACAGCTCCTACAGCTCCTACACCTCCTTCTACACCTTCTACACCTCTAACACCTCCTACACCTCCTACACCTTCTACACCTCCTACACTCCTACACCTTCTACACCTCCTCGTACAGCTCCTACACCTCCTACACCTTCTACACCTCCTACAGCTCCTACAGCTCCTACACCTCCTTCTACACCTTCTACACCTTCTACACCTCCTACACCTTCTACAGCTCCTACACCTCCTCCTACACCTCTTTCTCACGGTCCATGTGTCCAGGAGTGTACCCAGAAGGCTGTGTAGGTCTGAATGTGGCGAGGAGATGCTGGAGCTAAGTCAACAGTGACAGCCTGGGGAGGAATCCCTGCTGCGGTCCAGGTGATCGCTTCCACGTCCTACTGCTCCTTCTACACCTTCTACACCTCCTACACCTCCTACACCTCCCTACAGCTCCTACACCTTCTACACCTTCTACACCTCCTACACCTCCTACACCTTCTACACCCTCCTACACCTCCTACAGCTCCTACACCTCCTACAGCTCCTACAGCTCCTACACCTCCTTCTACACCTTCTACACCTTCTACACCTCCTACACCTCCTACACCTTCTACACCTCCTAACACCTCCTACACCTTCTACACCTCCTACACCTCCTACAGCTCCTACACCCTCCTACAGCTCCTACAGCTCCTACACCTCCTTCTACACCTTCTACACCTCTCCTACACCTTCTACACCTCCTACACCTCCTACACCTTCTACACCTCCTACACCTCCTACACCTTCTACACCTCCTACACCTCCTACACCTTCTACACCTCCTACACCTCCTACACCTCCTACACCTCCTACACCTTCTACACCTTCTACACCTCCTACAGCTCCTACAGCTCCTAAGCTCCTACAGCTCCTTCTACACCTTCTACACCTTCTATACCTCCTACACCTCCTACACCTTCTACACCTCCTCCTACACCTCCTACACCTTCTACACTCCTACAGCTCCTACAGCTCCTACACCTCCTTCTACACCTTCTACACCTTCTACACCTCCTACACCTCCTACACCTTCTACACCTCCTCGTACCAGCTCCTACACCTCCTACACCTTCTACACCTCCTACAGCTCCTACAGCTCCTACACCTCCTTCTACACCTTCTACACCTTCTACACCTCCTACACCTTCTACAGCTCCTACACCTCCTCCTACACCTCTTACACCTCCTACACCTCCTAAAGCTCCTCCTACACCTCCTACACCTCCTACAGCGTCTACAGCTCCTACACCTCCTACACCTCCTACACTTCCAAGACCTCCTCCTACAGCTCCTCCTACACCTCTTCCTACACCTCCTACACCTCTTCCTACACCTCCTACAGCTTCTCCTACACCTCCTACACCTCCTCCTACACCTCCTACAGCTCCTACACCTCCTACACCTCCTACACCTCCTACACCTCTTCCTACACCTCCTACAGCTTCTCCTACACCTCCTACACCTCCTCCTACAGCTCCTCCTACAGCTCCTACACCTCCTACACCTCCTACAGCTCCTACACCTCCTACACCTCCTACACCTCCTCCAACAGCTCCTACACCTCCTACACCTCCTACAGCTCCTCCTACACCTCCTACTGGTCCATAGAAACGACAGCTCTTGTCTAGCTGGAACGAGAGACCAGCTGAAGCACAACATATCTGCGTCATTTTATACTTTTATAAATCATTTTGCAGTCGGTGTTACGGTTTCAGTCTGTTTTGGATGCTTTGAAACATTAATCCACGTAAAGGCCTTTTATTGTTTTTCGTCAACGTTAAATCCAGCATGAGATTAGGTGCAACGGGGAGTAGATTAATAAAGTATACATGTTGATTTGCAAAGGATTTCACAAATCTGTGAGCCTTCACCATGTAATGAGGATGAGTGGTAACTGCATGATTAATAACATTCTACACTCTACATGGCAGTGATATACATGACTGCTTGAATTAGTATGAAACACATTTTTATACAGTACATAGCGGAAATGAAAAATTTACTATTTTAAAGCAGTATATGTTTCAGTAAAATAAAATCTAATGTGTGATTATACACCACAACCAAACTTATGCAACTGCAAGTGAGAAGGTGTGGGAGGAGGTGTGGAGAAGGTGGAGGGTCCATGTCAAGGGTCAAGGTGGAGGGTCCATGTCAAGGGTCAAGGTGGAGGGTCAATGTCTAGGGTCAAGGTGGAGGGTCCGGGTCAAGGTGGAGGGTCCATGTCTAGGGTCAAGGTGGAGGGTCCATGTCTAGGGTCAAGATGGAGGGTCCATGTCTAGGGTCAAGGTGGAGGGTCCATGTCTAGGGTCAAGATGGAGGGTCCATGTCTAGGGTCAAGGTGGAGGGTCCATGTCTAGGGTCAAGGTGGAGGGTCCATGTCTAGGGTCAAGGTGGAGGGTCCATGTCTAGGGTCAAGGTGGAGGGTCCATGTCTAGGGTCAAGGTGGAGGGTCCATGTCTAGGGTCAAGGTGGAGGGTCCATGTCTAGGGTCAAGGTGGAGGGTCCATGTCTAGGGTCAAGGTGGAGGGTCCTAGGCACGGCAGTGCAGGCCGGTCCTAGGCACGGCAGTGCAGGCCGTCTGGCTGCAGGGTGCTGAGGGTCTTGTCTCTCTGCTCCGCCGGGCCGGCACACCTCAGGCCCTCCAGCGGGGCGAGGCTGGCTGCGGTCTGGGACACCCAGCGCAGTAGCGGAGCCATGCTGCAGTCGCACACCCAGGGATTCCCCTGCAGGAACAGCTCTTTCAGGTCTGGGGAGGACGGGGAGGACGGGGAGGACGGGGAGGACGGGGTGGACGGGGAGGACGGGGTGGACGGGGAGGACGGGGTGGACGGGGAGGACGGGGAGGACGGGGAGGACGGGGAGGACGGGGAGGACGGGGAGGACGGGGTGGACGGGGAGGACGGGGAGGACGGGGAGGACGGGGAGGACGGGGAGGACGGGGAGGACGGGGTGGACGGGGAGGACGGGGAGGACGGGGAGGACGGGGAGGACGGGGAGGACGGGGTGGACGGGGAGGACGGGGAGGACGGGGAGGACGGGGTGGACGGGGAGGACGGGGAGGACGGGGAGGACGGGGAGGACGGGGAGGACGGGGTGGACGGGGAGGACGGGGAGGACGGGGAGGACGGGGTGGACGGGGAGGACGGGGTGGACGGGGAGGACGGGGAGGACGGGGAGGACGGGGAGGACGGGGTGGACGGGGAGGACGGGGAGGACGGGGAGGACGGGGTGGACGGGGAGGACGGGGTGGACGGGGAGGACGGGGAGGACGGGGAGGACGGGGTGGACGGGGAGGACGGGGGGACGGGGTGGACGGGGAGGACGGGGAGGACGGGGAGGACGGGGAGGACGGGGAGGACGGGGAGGACGGGGTGGACGGGGAGGACGGGGTGGACGGGGAGGACGGGGAGGACGGGGAGGACGGGGAGGACGGGGAGGACGGGGAGGACGGGGAGGACGGGGTGGGAGGACGGGGAGGACGGGGTGGGAGGACGGGGAGGACGGGGTGGGGGCACAGCAGGAGACAGGGTTAGGTCGTCCATGCTTTCATCCAAAACAACGTACAAACACGGCATACTGGAAGTAAAGCTGAAGATCAAGGATGCCCCATAATAACACCACGTCTCTTTGCGTCTGATAACGCATCATTACTAGTTAACCCCACAACAACAGGTCAACCGGTGTCACATGGTACAGCAGCAGAACCACACTCATCTGAAACAGCATCCAGCCGCCCGTACCAGACAGCTGAGAGAACAGGCTCCCATCCACTGTTTTCAGACGGTTCCCGGTCAGGGCGAGGCTAGACAGTCTGGGTGTGGGTCTGAACAGGTCCTTGGGAAGTCTGTCCAGCACGTTGTTCCTCAGGTACAGCTCCTGCAGCCCTGACAACCCCTCCAGCGCTGCGCCGCTCAGCGACGTCAGCAGGTTGTTGTCCAGCACCAGCATCTCCAGGGAGCCCAGCGGGCGGAACACCCCGGGAGACAGGCTCTTCAGGCTGTTGTTGTCCAGGTTGAGGAAGAGGAGTTCGCTCAGGCCTGTGAAGGCTCTGGGAGAGATCCTCTGGATGCGGTTGAGGGCCAGGTCCAGCACCTTGAGGGCGATGAGGGGCTTGAAGGCGTTGGGGGGCAGGGCGGTGAGGGAGTTCAGAGGGAGGTCCAGGTCTGAAAGGTTCCTCATGCCAGCAAACATCTCAGGTTTCACCGCAGTGATCTGGTTCTGGGTGATCAACACAGCAATGGAGGATGCAGTCAGGAAAACAACTCTTTTGTTCAGAAGTCTATCTTTATAAATCTTCTATCCCAACACAGCTATATTTACTCCTCTATTCTTTTAGCTCTTGTAAAAGTATACAATATAATATCTAAAATTTGTCTTAAAACTGCACCTGTATAATCTAAGACTGTCTTATGACACATGCTATTCTGAGAATCAGTTGTTACTGGTCAATGCTCTCTAAGACAGGTTCTCATTGGTCAAGGACGTACAGAACCTCTCCTGTGAGTGGCTGCTGACCTGTCCCAGCATGAGGAAGCGCAGGTTGAGCAGGTCCTGGAAGCCACGGGCAGGAAGCTTGCTGAGCTGGTTACCATACAGGTTGAGCAGCATGAGTCTCCTGGCCCCTGAGAAGGCCTGGGGATGGAGGGACCTCACAGCGTTCCTCTCTAGGTTGATGCTCTCGATCTTGGGGACGGGTCTGAGAGCGTGAGCCGGGAGCTCTTGGATCCCGTTTTCCCCTGGGAGGAACCCAACAGTGGAAACATCATCTCACAGAACTCACAACAGAACAGGAATATAAAAGCCTCTGGTGGAGGTTTGTGTCGATGGGGAACATTGATCCTGGAGAGGATTGATCGCTCACATCCTTGAAGTGTATATTTAGTAGGAGAAGGATGTACACCAACCACAGAGCAGGACATCAGCAAACACAGTACACACACATTCCTGTTAGTGTGATGTCATCAATACATGATACAAGATGGTTTACTTACAACTCACCCTGCACACAGCAGATACAGGTATGTTCTGGAGAGATGGATGGAATATCATGTACTGGATTCATCTAGCAGATGCTTTCTATCCAAATAGCGGTTTTGATAAAACCTCTAAAAACTGAGCTGTACCCACCCTCTAGGAAGGGATGGAGGGATGGATGGAGAGAGAAGGAGGGATGGATGGATACACAGATGGATGGGTGGATGGATGGAGAGAGAGAGAAGGATGGAGGGAGGGATGGATGTTATGTATGTATCATATGAGGTGTGAACGCACCCATCTTGAGGATCCAGGAGTCTGGGGAGAGCGTGGAGGGGAAGGACCGGAGGCCTCTCTTGTGGCAGTTGACCTCCATCCTCTCAGGACTGGTCTTTCTACTGCACCGACACGCCTCTGGACATCTCTCCACCGCCTCCACCCCCAGCCCCCGCCCTGACGCCCACAACATCCCCAACACCACACACCACAACTGTTGCATCCTGGGGAAGAGTGTGAGGGAGGGAGGGAGAAGAGGAGAGAGAGATGGAGGGAGAAGAGGAGAGAGAGATGGAGGGAGGGAGGGAGAAGAGAGATGGATGTAGAAGACAGAGAGAGATGGAGGGAGAAGAGAGAGATGGAGGGACGGAGGGAGAAGAGAGACATGGAGGGAGGGAGAGATGGAGGGAGGGAGAAGAGGAGAGAAAGATGGAGGGAGGGCAGGAGAAGAGAGAGATGGAGGGAGGGAGGGAGAAGAGAGAGATGGAGGGAGAAGAGAGAGATGGAGAGAGAGATGGAGGGAGAGACAGCGAATTTAGGGAGATAGAGAAGAAATAGAGTGAGCGGAGGAAAAGAGCACTTGAAGTGATTAAGTTAGACGGTTTAGTTTGCTGAAGGACGATTAGAAATTCAATTTAAGTTAATCCCATTTCTTTAGTTAGACAAGGGAATTAAGAATTAAACATCTTAAGACATGCTCCTCTGAAATATTTCCAACAGCCAGCATCAGCAGCTAACAAACTCGGTAGTTCCTCCTGATCTCTTACCTGTCCAGGGTTCTTGCTGGTTGCAGTGTGGACCTGCTGGTGCGACTGGTGCTGCTATGAGGAACAAGCTGCTAGTCAGAGAGAGATAGTCCAGCCGTCTGCATCCCAGACACGGCAGAGAGGCTGGGAAACACCACACACACACACACACAGACACACACACACAGACACAAGGACACACACACAGACAGACACACACACACACACACACAGACACACACAGACACACACACAGACCTCTATGTCACAGTCCCAGGAGAGAAGTAACATGCAGCAGTTTGTGGATGAGCTCCAGTTCAGCAGTTTGTGGATGAGCTCCAGTTCAGCAGCGTCTTCAGTAGCGGAGAGGAGACACTCTGTTTGACTTGGCCCAGGAGACACACACACACACACACACACTGCTGGCAGGCCGAGAGACTTGACATGCATGTGGCGGGTGTGTGTGTGTGTACAACATGTGTGTGTGTATTTACAGTATGTGTATGTGTGTTTACAGTATGTGTGTGTGTACAGTATGTGTGTGTGTACAGTCTGTGTGTGATCATGGTGACACCATGGAAGCAGTGTACTGACACAGGAAGGCACTGAGTAGTGATGCTGAATGAAGAGAACCTCTACATGCTGCATACACAGTATATACTGTGTATATATGCTGTATATAATATAGAGAACCTATGTTGCATACACAGTATATACTGTGTATATATGCTGTATATAATATAGAGAACCTATACATGCTGCATATACAGTATATACTGTGTACATATATGCTGTATATTATATTGAGAACCAAGTCTGGTTGCAGAACATTAACAGGGATGTTTCAACCCCAGTATAAGAGGCCGGTATTGAACAACATGATCAATAGTGAGGCGCTGTTCTGCTCCTATGGAACCATTGTTAAGCAGCTGACAGCTAAAACACCATCATCAATCATTCAGTCTGTGAACCACAGGGCAGAGGGAAGGATTGACTACACAGCTAATGATGTTATATGAGTATATCATGATTCTGTCTGGATCAGATCTATCTACGTATCTATCTATTAATATATCTACTTCAACAGCCTAGCTGTCATCTCTTAGTTTCAACCTTGACTGTCTCTCAGTCAAAAAAACAAACTGAAATTAACTTCAACATCCTTTAACATTCACTCACATTACAGATGAGACTGCCTGTGATCATGGTGAAACTAATGACACTGTAACTCTGCCTCTTTGTGATGTCACCCTTCATAACCGTTGTAAGACTCCCGGCTCCGCTCTCTGCTCCGCCAAGACCTGTTTGTCACACGTTACAAGACTCAACAGAAAACACAGTTACAGCAAAATCACTCCCCATCACTTCTGACTCCTCCCCCCCCCCCCTCCCCCCCCTCCCCCTCCTCCTCCCCCCCCCTCCCCCTCCTCCCCCCCCCCCCCCCCTCCTCCTCCCCCCCCCCTCCCCCTCCTCCATGTGTTCAGAGGGAAGACAGACTCATGTTTCATCATAACAACTTCAACATCAGCTCATGAAAGTGTAAAACAAGAGTCTCTCTCCTAATGGCAACACTTTAAGTCAGACAGCTGCTGTGTCTAATGATGTTCAGGAACACATGGGGAGAAAGCCTAAGCACCTAACCCCCCCCACACACACACACACACACATGTATACAGACACACACACACACATGTATACAGACACACACACACACATGTATACACACACACACACACACATGTATACAGACACACACACATGTATACAGACACACACACACACATGTATACAGACACACACACATGTATACAGACACACACACACACATGTATACAGACACACACACACACATGTATACAGACACACACACACACATGTATACAGACACACACACACACACACATGTATACAGACACACACACACACATGTATACAGACACATGTATACAGACACACACACATGTATACAGACACATGTATACAGACACACACACATGTATACAGACACATGTATACAGACATACACACACATATATGTATACAGACACACACACACACATGTATACAGACATACAAACACACACATGTATACAGACACACACACATGTATACAGACACACACACACACATGTATACAGACACACACACACACACATGTATACAGACACACACACATGTATACAGACACACACACACACACACATGTATACAGACACACACACACACACACACATGTATACAGACACACACACACACATGTATACAGACACACACATGTATACAGACACACACACACACATGTATACAGACACACACACATGTATACAGACACATGTATACAGACATACACACACATATATGTATACAGACACACACACACACACACACATATGTATACAGACATACAAACACACACGCACATGTATGCAGACACGGACACACACATGTATACAGACACACACACATATGCATGCACCACAGACACATGGACACACACACCAAGCATCACAAATCAGAGTTCTCTCTTTCTTCTGATTCATGCTCACTAATATAGTTTTTATTAGATACATCTAACAATTAAGAAACCAAACTGATTGAGGTCAGATATAGATCAGGAGAATCTGTCAGCATAGCAACCCTCAGACCTCACACCCCATAATAAACCCTGTTACCATGGTGACAGGACCAGGGACAGCTCCTAGCGGGTTGGCATGGTTCTCTAGTGCCCTCTGGAGGCTGATGGTGGTAACTGTTAAATTAACTTCTGCATGGACACCCCTTAAACAGAGGGTTAGATGCCATGACTAAACATCTTATGTCAAACTAATTCTCCTGTTCTCCACAGCCCAGCCTCCATCCTTACACCAGCCTTTACCCGAACCCCAGACCCTATTATTAGAGTTCTGCACTTCTGATCCTTGATCTACTGCGGTACTTTCAAAAAAGCACTATTTGTATGTCGCTTTAGATAATAGAATCTGATAAATGAATACAATTTACACTCACTTTTCTGTATAGTTCTTTCTCTCTTCCTATCTCATACTGTTCACACACAAACTCTTCTCTCTCCACACACAAACACTCTCCAAAGCTTCCCTACTGTAGCTTCTGGGCCTTTTCTCAGAAGCCACAACAAATAAACGGCATCAATAAACCCCCTGAACTCTGAACATGGTCCCAGTTTTACAGATCTCCATGTGATTAGAATATTTTGTCGCCAGTCCTTCACACCAGTGATCTCAGTGTTGGAAACAGCAGCTCCTCCCACAAGCTAGAGGAGACAGACACATAGCTCCATCCCATCTTCCTTGAGAGGGGGGAAAGGAGGGAGGGATGGGGGAAAGATAGATTCTGGTCTGGGTAGTCAGGTCTGGGTGGTCTGGGTGGTCTGGTCTGGGTGGTCTGGGTGGTCAGGTTTGGGTGGTCAGGTCTGGGTGGTCTGGGTGGTCAGGTCTGGGTGGTCTGGTCTGGTCAGGGTGGTTAGGTCTGGGTGGTTTGGTCTGGTCAGGGTGGTTAGGTCTGGGTGGTCTGGTCAGGGTGGTCTGGTCTGGTCAGGGTGGTTAGGTCTGGGTGGTCTGGTCAGGGTGGTCTGGTCTGGGTGGTCTGGTCTGGGTGGTCTGGTCAGGGTGGTTAGGTCTGGGTGGTTTGGTCTGGTCAGGGTGGTTAGGTCTGGGTGGTCTGGTCAGGGTGGTCTGGTCTGGGTGGTCTGGTCTGGTCAGGGTGGTCTGGGTGGTTTGGTCTGGTCTGGGTGGTCTGGGTGGTCAGGTCTGGGTAGTCAGGTCTGGGTGGTCTGGGTGGTCTGGGTGGTCAGGTCTGGGTGGTCTGGTCTGGGTGGTCTGGGTGGTTTGGTCTGGTCTGGGTGGTCAGGTCTGGGTGGTCAGGTCTGGGTGGTCTGGTCTGGGTGGTCAGGTCGGGTAGTCAGGTCTGGGTGATCTGGTCTGGGTGGTCAGGTCTGGGTAGTCAGGTCTGGGTGGTCTGGTCTGGGTGGTCAGGTCTGGGTAGTCAGGTCTGGGTAGTCTGGGTGGTCAGGTCTGGGTAGTCAGGTCTGGGTGGTCAGGTCTGGGTGGTTAGGGTCTGGGTGGTCAGGTCTGGGTGGTCTGGGTGGTCAGGTCTGGGTGGTTAGGGTCTGGGTGGTCGTGGTGGTTAGGGTGGTCAGGTCTGGGTGGTTAGGGTCTGGGTGGTCAGGTCTGGGTGGTTAGGGTCTGGGTGGTTAGGGTCTGGGTGGTCAGGTCTGGGTGGTTAGGGTCTGGGTGGTTAGGGTCTGGGTGGTTAGGGTCTGGGTGGTCAGGGTCTGGGTGGTTAGGGTCTGGGTGGTTAGGGTCTGGGTGGTTAGGGTCTGGGTGGTCAGGGTGGTTAGGGTCTGGGTGGTTAGGGCCTGGGTGGTTAGGGTATGGGTGGTTAGGGTCTGGGTGGTTAGGGTCTGGGTGGTTAGGGTCTGGGTGGTCAGGGTCTGGGTGGTTAGGGTCTGGGTGGTCAGGGTCTGGGTGGTTAGGGTCTGGGTGGTTAGGGTCTGGGTGGTTAGGGCCTGGGTGGTTAGGGTCTGGGTGGTTAGGGTCTGGGTGGTTAGGGCCTGGGTGGTTAGGGTCTGGGTGGTTAGGGTCTGGGTGGTTAGGGTCTGGGTGGTCAGGGTCTGGGTGGTTAGGGTCTGGGTGGTTAGGGCCTGGGTGGTTAGGGTCTGGGTGGTTAGGGTCTGGGTGGTCAGGTCTGGGTGGTTAGGGTCTGGGTGGTTAGGGCCTGGGTGGTTAGGGTCTGGGTGGTTAGGGTCTGGGTGGTTAGGGTCTGGGTGGTTAGGGCCTGGGTGGTTAGGTCTGGGTGGTTAGGGTCTGGGTGGTTAGGGTCTGGGTGGTTAGGGTCTGGGTGGTTAGGGTCTGGGTGGTTAGGTCTGGGTGGTTAGGGCCTGGGTGGTTAGGGTCTGGGTGGTTAGGGTCTGGGTGGTTAGGTCTGGGTGGTTAGGGTCTGGGTGGTTAGGGCCTGGGTGGTCAGGTCTGGGTGGTTAGGGTCTGGGTGGTTAGGGTCTGGGTGGTTAGGGCCTGGGTGGTTAGGGTCTGGGTGGTTAGGGCCTGGGTGGTTAGGTCTGGGTGGTTAGGGTCTGGGTGGTTAGGTCTGGGTGGTTAGGGCCCATTCCCTCTGCTTCTTTTCATCACATCCTCGTCTCTTCTGAGGGAAGGCCTGCTTTGCTGAAAATGGGTGACAAGAAATGATGAAACTGCTTCTGTCAGGGAAAAGCAAGGAAGGTTTGAGGGGAAAGAGCAAGCTGTTTTATCTTTCTCACTTCAAAGGGATCTTACAATCAATTAGCCTTGTCAAAATGCCTGCTTGAGTTCCTACTGAATGTTCGCTCTGTTTCCCTCCGTCTTCCTCTCGGCCCTGCCCTCTCCTGGATGAGGGTGTTGGGTTGGCAGTGCTGGGTACTGGGCTCTACTGGACAGCAGGACGCCTGCACACAGCAGCTTGTTCTCTAATGGCGTGGAAGTTCTGCTAGGCTGAATGAAACTGGCATCTTACTGAGTTATAAAGTCACTAAATCAGGCGGCGTTTGGTGCTCTGATGATGCAGGTCCGACAGGTGAGTTTGTGGTCACAAATTGTCTGTCTGGTTTATCCATCATTTATCATGGATGATCAAATACAACTTCGTTTTGTCAAACATGATCTACTGGTCAAGGATAATTAACAGTCTAAGGACTGTCCATGTAGTAACCTCTCTAGTTTGGCTGAGAGAACAGACTCTGTATGTAACATAATCCTCGGATTGTGAAATTATTTTTATTGTTCTCAATGTGTGGGCAAGTGCAGAGATGAGATCAAGATGTTCCTGTTGCCCAACAGACGAGGTGCTTCCTCCTGAAGGATGGTGTGGATTCCAACATGCTCATACCGTCTGTACTCAACCCATTCCTTCAAATCACATTGTCTCAATTATTTATAGGCTCATTAGCATTTCGTAATGATCTCCTCCACCCTCCAGGGCATGCCATGAACACACACCACTAATTAAACATGAGAAGAGAAAGGAACTGTGCACAAGAAAGACAGGTGCTCTCGGAGGTGCAGGATCAGTGAGTAGAGCTGTTCTCTCCGTCCTGTCATGTGACTGCCTTAACGTGACCTACAACAGGCTTGAGGGGCACATAGAGCAGTGCTTCTCAAACCCTCTGCTGAGAAACCGGCAAGATCTTTTATCTACTGCGAGGTGAAAAACGAGTACTTTTTCTTTAATACCAAAGGATTATTCATATTTAAAACAATCTGAAATATTTAAGAAATAGTATTCATTTTTTTCCCTTTTTGTCATGGCTTTACAACTGGGTTCTACTTTAGACCAGGCATTAACTGTTATTTATTCATAAACAAAAAATGTAAGATCGTCTTTTCTCCGTGCTTTAGCTCAGGTCATCGATTCTTCACAATCCTGAGTTTGAGAAACATTAAGGGAGAAAAGCACAGGGAATATTCAGTGTGTTGCAAACACAAAGCAGCAGTGTACCTGGCCTGCATGAGCAGAGCTTTGGTTTCTCTGCACTGTGTCTGGTAAACACATACCGTCCCTGAACTCTGACCACCTAAACACTGTTAGATCTCTGTCCTACTGATACTTGATCTTCTGCTGGACTTCCTATATGCAGTATTTGTTCGTCCCTTTGGATAAAAGTGTCTGTTAAACTAGTAAAATGGAAACACGAGTGACAGAACATACATTACAGAGAAGTGCAAGAATACTATAAACCTTTCATTTTGATCAAACCAAATGACAAAGTGAGCTGTTTTCTGTGTGTTTTCTGTCTAGAACGAAGCACAGGTTCTTCATGAACGCCAACTCATCCAGCAGCTCAGCCTCCGCCTGGAGAACGCCTGGGACCAAGGTGGTCCTACACCCCCCCCGCAGGGCTGTGTTGCCCCCCCCCCGCAGGGCTGTGTTGCCCCCCCCCCGCAGGGCTGTGTTGCCCCCCGCAGGGCTGTGTTGCCCCCCGCAGGGCTGTGTTGCCCCCCCCCCCGCAGGGCTGTGTTGCCCCCCGCAGGGCTGTGTTGCCCCCCCCCCCCGCAGGGCTGTGTTGCCCCCTCGCAGGGCTGTGTTGCCCCCCCGCAGGGCTGTGTTGCCCCTGCACAGCACAGGCTAGGACACATCACAGACCACTGTGACAAGAATCAGGCAGATCAATTTTAATTAAAAAGAAAACCAAATGTGGAAATCAGAAAAGCAACTTTAAATATCTAATGAGAAACAAGATCTAATATCTCTACGATGACTGGGATCTCTTCTTATACTTAAAATCACATAATTCTTTTAAAAAATAAAATTCAGAATATTTACATTACTCTAGTTCTTCACTATTCTGCTCTGCTACAGGCAGATGAAACACTGTTTGGGTATGAATGTAGGATGAACAATGTAGGGAAGAGCTACCGCAGCATGGGTGCCCACACTATAACCTTCTTTTAAACACAGACAACTGTCACTCATAAAAGTTCACATTAAGAACAAGAGAAGAGGATGTCTGGTGTTGATGGAGCTAACAGCAGACTGAGTGTAGGATACCCAGCGTGGCAGCGAGGAGGCCTGCTGCAGAGGACTGCCTGCTGTGGTGGTACCAGCTGCCTGCTTCTGGCCTCAGGTCAGAAGCAGGCGCTCAGTTGCTCAGCACTACACTGCCCCCTGCAGCCCCACTGGGGAACACTTCAACTCTGAACCTGACGTAGCAAACACACAGCAAAATAACACTGGATCAATCATAAAAGTTGAAATAATATTATAAATAAAAATTAAAAAACATCTTGCAAACGCCATCTTGCATTGGATGCATTTAAAACAACAATTCAGTTTCTTCACACTCAGTGAAATCTACATCTTTCTATAAAAATATAAACAACAAAACTATTAAGACATAAAATCTTCTAAATCCATGTCTGTCCTGAGAGATCGTTAGTCCTAGTAGTGGTCCAACTGTACAGGTAAAAGGAGCATCATACACAATATACACAAGCAAATATACTAAGAGGTATACTTACCAAGCAGATACTGTAAAACTACTGAATATGGGAGTGAAGAGGGTTTTAAGATAGTATTTATCCTGAGCCATGTCAAGGGGTAAGTATGAGTGTAAAAACAAAATGCATATGTACAAAACAATACATACAAGACGGAATTTACCTGCATATTTTGAGGCAAGTTTAAAACATTCCCATCAAATTGATCAAATTTGAAACATCAAATAAAGGCATGAATCCTAACACAAACCAGCTGATGACAGAAGTCCATGTTCCTCCAGAGGAAACAAGAGAGGATCAAACTTCCTTAAAAAAAACATCACAAAACATCTCAAGATTCAAATTTCTAAATTGATTCAAAGTTTTTGTTCAGTTTAGTTTTTTTTATGTATTGGGCCATTCCACAGCTGACGGGGGAGCCTGGAGGAGGGGTGTGGCCAGTAGAGGCTGGGGATTAGGAGGGGGTGTGGCCAGTAGAGGCTGGGGATTAGGAGGGGGTGTGGCCAGTAGAGGCTGGGGATTAGGAGGGGGTGTGGCCAGTAGAGGCTGGGGATTAGGAGGGGGTGTGGCCAGTAGAGGCTGGGGATTAGGAGGGGGTGTGGCCAGTAGAGGCTAGGGATTAGGAGGGGGTGTGGCCAGTAGAGGCTGGGGATTAGGAGGGGGTGTGGCCAGTAGAGGCTGGGGATTAGGAGGGGGTGTGGCCAGTAGAGGCTGGGGATTAGGAGGGGGTGTGGCCAGTAGAGGCTGGGGATTAGGAGGGGGTGTGGCCAGTAGAGGCTGGGGATTAGGAGGAGGGGGTGTGGCCAGCAGAGGCTGGGGATTAGGAGGAGGGGGTGTGGCCAGCAGAGGCTGGGAATGAGGAGGAGGGGGTGTGGCCAGCAGAGGCTGGGAATGAGGAGGGGGGGTGTGGCCAGTAGAGGCTGGGAATGAGGAGGAGGGGTGTGGCCAGTAGAGGCTGGGGATGAGGGGCGTGGCCAGTAGAGGCTGGGGATTAAGAGGAGGGGCGTGGCCAGTAGAGGTCGGGGATGAGGGGCGTGGCCAGTAGAGGTCGGGGATGAGGGGCGTGGTCAGTAGAGGCCGGGGATGAGGGGCGTGGTCAGAAGAGGCCGGGGATGAGGGCGTGGTCAGTAGAGGCCGGGGATGAGGGCGTGGTCAGTAGAGGCCGGGGATGATACGGTAGCGCACTGCGCTGCAGTACTCGTCCCAGGCAGAGCCGTACTTCCTCCGGCACAGAGCCTCATCACGAGCCTCCCGGTGCACCAGCAGGCAGGTGAAGTACACCACGTAGAAGTAGGGCAGCAGGTGGTCCAATCCTACACACACACACACACACACACACACACACACACACACACACACACACACACACGAGGGTTCAGGGTTAAGGGATGGTATCTGCTGACTCACCACAGGGTAGGGTCAGGGGTCAGGGTTAAGGTCAGTTTCTGCTGACTCACCACAGGGTAGGGTCAGGGGTCAGGGTTAAGGTCAGTTTCTGCTGACTCACCACAGGGTAGGGTCAGGGGTCAGGGTTAAGGTCAGTTTCTGCTGACTCACCACAGGGTAGGGTCAGGGGTCAGGGTTAAGGTCAGTTTCTGCTGACTCACCACAGGGTAGGGTCAGGGGTCAGGGTTAAGGTCAGTTTCTGCTGACTCACCACAGGGTAGGGTCAGGGGTCAGGGTTAAGGTCAGTATCTGCTGACTCACCACAGGGTAGGGTCAGGGGTCAGGGTTAAGGTCAGTATCTGCTGACTCACCACAGGGTAGGGTCAGGGGTCAGGGTTAAGGTCAGTTTCTGCTGACTCACCACAGGGTAGGGTCAGGGGTCAGGGTTAAGGTCAGTTTCTGCTGACTCACCACAGGGTAGGGTCAGGGTTAAGGTCAGTATCTGCTGACTCACCACAGGGTAGGGTCAGGGGTCAGGGTTAAGGTCAGTTTCTGCTGACTCACCACAGGGTAGGGTCAGGGGTCAGGGTTAAGGTCAGTATCTGCTGACTCACCACAGGGTAGGGTCAGGGGTCAGGGTTAAGGTCAGTTTCTGCTGACTCACCACAGGGTAGGGTCAGGGGTCAGGGTTAAGGTCAGTATCTGCTGACTCACCACAGGGTAGGGTCAGGGGTCAGGGTTAAGGTCAGTTTCTGCTGACTCACCACAGGGTAGGGTCAGGGGTCAGGGTTAAGGTCAGTATCTGCTGACTCACCACAGGGTAGGGTCAGGGGTCAGGGTTAAGGTCAGTTTCTGCTGACTCACCACAGGGTAGGGTCAGGGGTCAGGGTTAAGGTCAGTTTCTGCTGACTCACCACAGGGTAGGGTCAGGGGTCAGGGTTAAGGTCAGTTTCTGCTGACTCACCACAGGGTAGGGTCAGGGGTCAGGGTTAAGGTCAGTTTCTGCTGACTCACCACAGGGTAGGGTCAGGGGTCAGGGTTAAGGTCAGTATCTGCTGACTCACCACAGGGTAGGGTCAGGGGTCAGGGTTAAGGTCAGTTTCTGCTGACTCACCACAGGGTAGGGTCAGGGGTCAGGGTTAAGGTCAGTTTCTGCTGACTCACCACAGGGTAGTGTCAGGGGTCAGGGTTAAGGTCAGTATCTGCTGACTCACCACAGGGTAGGGTCAGGGGTCAGGGTTAAGGTCAGTATCTGCTGACTCACCACAGGGTAGGGTCAGGGGTCAGGGTTAAGGTCAGTTTCTGCTGACTCACCACAGGGTAGGGTCAGGGGTCAGGGTTAAGGTCAGTTTCTGCTGACTCACCACAGGGTAGGGTCAGGGGTCAGGGTTAAGGTCAGTATCTGCTGACTCACCACAGGGTAGGGTCAGGGGTCAGGGTTAAGGTCAGTATCTGCTGACTCACCACAGGGTAGGGTCAGGGGTCAGGGTTAAGGTCAGTATCTGCTGACTCACCACAGGGTAGGGTCAGGGGTCAGGGTTAAGGTCAGTATCTGCTGACTCACCACAGGGTAGGGTCAGGGGTCAGGGTTAAGGTCAGTTTCTGCTGACTCACCACAGGGTAAGGTCAGGGGTCAGGGTTAAGGTCAGTTTCTGCTGACTCACCACAGGGTAGGGTCAGGGGTCAGGGTTAAGGTCAGTTTCTGCTGACTCACCACAGGGTAGGGTCAGGGGTCAGGGTTAAGGTCAGTTTCTGCTGACTCACCACAGGGTAGGGTCAGGGGTCAGGGTTAAGGTCAGTATCTGCTGACTCACCACAGGGTAGGGTCAGGGGTCAGGGTTAAGGTCAGTTTCTGCTGACTCACCACAGGGTAGGGTCAGGGGTCAGGGTTAAGGTCAGTATCTGCTGACTCACCACAGGGTAGGGTCAGGGGTCAGGGTTAAGGTCAGTATCTGCTGACTCACCACAGGGTAGGGTCAGGGGTCAGGGTTAAGGTCAGTTTCTGCTGACTCACCACAGGGTAGGGTCAGGGGTCAGGGTTAAGGTCAGTTTCTGCTGACTCACCACAGGGTAGGGTCAGGGGTCAGGGTTAAGGTCAGTATCTGCTGACTCACCACAGGGTAGGGTCAGGGGTCAGGGTTAAGGTCAGTATCTGCTGACTCACCACAGGGTAGGGTCAGGGGTCAGGGTTAAGGTCAGTTTCTGCTGACTCACCACAGGGTAGGGTCAGGGGTCAGGGTTAAGGTCAGTTTCTGCTGACTCACCACAGGGTAGGGTCAGGGGTCAGGGTTAAGGTCAGTATCTGCTGACTCACCACAGGGTAGGGTCAGGGGTCAGGGTTAAGGTCAGTTTCTGCTGACTCACCACAGGGTAGGGTCAGGGGTCAGGGTTAAGGTCAGTATCTGCTGACTCACCACAGGGTAGGGTCAGGGTTAAGGTCAGTTTCTGCTGACTCACCACAGGGTAGGGTCAGGGGTCAGGGTTAAGGTCAGTATCTGCTGACTCACCACAGGGTAGGGACCAGGCCAGGGCCATGATGATGTCACCCAGGTAGTTTGGGTGACGGACGACACCCCACAACCCAGACACCAGCAGGCTCTTCCCTGTCGCCGTGGGGATGGTCTTCAAGTCTGGACATACATCAAAACATGACTACACAGGGAGGCTCACAATTATCATGCAAGCTCCCTACAGAACATCTAAATATCCCATCAAGTCTACAATGAGCTCTCCACAGCCTCATCATCATCTCCATGTCCAGTTCCCACTAGGCAGGGGCCAGTTGCATAAAAATAGACCTAGTTTTAGACTTAAATGCAACTTTAAGTCCGACTTGCCATAGACATTTACCAGTTGCATAAAGCTTTACGATCAGTGACTAACGTAAAACTGACTTAGATAGCCGGTTGCGCTTTGCATTATGGGTAAAATAAGACACTTCACGAAAAAAGAAAACATAGAGGACAAAACAGCGACACTTAACGGAGGAAGATTGAGACATTTAAACCTGATGAAAACCTATATCTGTTGGAGGAATACAATATTGAAAAAGTTGTCCCATTAACAAACAGTGTATGCGTTTTTAAGCTTCTTAATTTAACCCCAACGCTACTTCCATTTATCAACAAGTCCAACGCAGATGGCTGGTGCTAGTGTCAATAAAGTGAGTTATGTTGTCATCTACTCACTCGTTTAATAAAATTACATTTTATTCTGCGGAAAAGCAGAACCCAGTCAACATTTTCTGCAGTTACAAATAAACACTTATTTCCTTTTGTAATAAATTATGCTAAGATAATGACGTAGCCTACTAACAGATCGTTGGCATAGCAACTCAGCCCTTACCGCAAGGTTTAGCCAGGAGGAGAGGTGGCTAACTTTTTTACCTCAAATTAAGTCAGTCTTACTATTTATGCAACAGACAGGCTTAGTTAGACTAGTCTAACCTGACAATGTTAGACAGTCTAAGGCTAAGACTAGTCTTAAACTAAGTTTATGCAACTGGCCCCAGGTGTGGGGACTCACGGGCGAGGCTGGGGTGGTCCGGGTTCCTCCTGAAGGCGTTCTTCTGGGAGTTGGCCTTCCTGAAGATCACGTATCCAACAGCTGCAAGACCAAACACACTGAGATCCACTCCAGCACCACAACACAGCAGTCTTCTGACCATCCAAACCCTCCATGCAGGTGCTTCTCCTACCGTTGAGAGTGAGGATGGCTGCCAGCCAGGGCAGGGTGAGAGGGCTGGGGTGGCTGGCCAGGTAGAAGGCCTGCAGGCTGTACACGAAGGGAACCCACACCAGGTCTCCAAACGCCAGCATGAAGCCAAACCCATCCTGCACGATGTCCATGGTGGTCAGGATGGCCTCCTGGGGTCAGAGGTCAACAAGGTCACATGCACTTTTATCCAAACAGACACACACTGACCACAGACAGCAGAGCTGCAGTGTGTGTGTACCTCGTTCCACAGGGCGTCCAGCACGTAGAGCAGCTGGAAGGCGTTGACCAGGATCATGGCAGCAGACGGGCTCTCCAGACCCTGAAGCCTCATCTCAGCCAGGGCCATGGACATGTTGATCACCACCTGGACACACACACACAGCGTTAGGCCAGGACCGTGAGAGGAGATGGTCTGTCTCATGTTCTCTCTCCAGTGGGAGAGCGGATCTGCCCTAACCCTTCCAGCTGCAGTACCCTGACGGGCCACCAGGTGGAGCAGTGTGCACACCACTCACCCAGCCAATCAGACCAGGGCGCAGCTCACAGAAGAACTTGAGGTCGAAGCTCCTGATGCGGGGGTTGAGCTCGTGACCCATGAAGAAGTCGTAGATGATGTTACCTGAGGAGAGGAACACCCAGACACACGACATCCATGAACACATCACCAGGAAGGGTACATCAGCTCCTGGAACAAACACTTCTACGTTTGAAAAATACAGGAAAAAAATACTTGAATCTTTAGCTGTCTCTCCCCCCCCCCTCACCAGAGTGGCCCCCGGGGGCCAGGGCGTGTGCGGGGGCCCGGCGAGAGCGTGCGTACAGGAACAGGCTGAGCAGCGTGGCCAGAAGCGTGCTGGCCGCCGCCAGCTGTAGGAAGTGGCTATGCACGTAGGTGAGATCCACTTCCTGGTGCAGCGCAGCAGCCAAGGCCAGCGCCGTCAGGACCAGGCAGGAGAAACCGTTGATCCGATATTGCAGACGCTGGCCGCTCTTCAGAGGCAGGCCTTCAACAACCTGGGCGGGAGACACTGTTAGAGGCAGGCCTTCAACAACCTGGGCGGGAGACACTGTTAGAGGCAGGCCTTCAACAACCTGGGGGGGAGACACTGTTAGAGGCAGGCCTTCAACAACCTGGGGGGGAGACACTGTTAGAGGCAGGCCTTCAACAACCTGGGGGGGAGACACTGTTAGAGGCAGGCCTTCAACAACCTGGGGGGGAGACACTGTTAGAGGCAGGCCTTCAACAACCTGGAGGGGAGACACTGTTAGAGGCAGGCCTTCAACAACCTGGAGGGGAGACACTGTTAGAGGCAGGCCTTCAACAACCTGGAGGGGAGACACTGTTAGAGGCAGGCCTTCAACAACCTGGAGGGGAGACACTGTTAGACAGGGGCTCAGGGTGGAGGTGTGGTTGACAGACACAGAGAGCTCAAGTTTGTTTAAGGTGTGTGTATGTTTCTATATAACGTGTGTGTGTGAGTGGTCACCTTGCCGACAGGCAGCAGGTGCAGCAGGGCCTGCAGGAGGATCCAGAGGCAGACCAGTGCCAGGGCCTGGGGGTCCCAGAGGGCCTGGGGGCTGGGCAGGGACAGGGGGGCCAGCACGCTGGCATCCTGCTGGCCTGCCTTCACCAGCAGACACAGCACCATGCATGGCAACAGCAGCAGCATGACCACCACTCCTGGGATACACACACAATCATACAAACACACAGTAGTGAGTAACAGCAACCTTAGATCTAAACTTCTTGTATTCTAGACTAGAATCACAGAATGAATTTCTTCTGGGTAAAACAGGGGGGCTGATGTGCTTTTCTGAGTGTTGATATGGTGTGGATATGGTGTGCTTTGGTTTTGGGTACTTCCCGTTGGCGGTTCAGAAAAGGCAGAGGTGACCATGGTGACCAGTGTGCTCCAGGAGCCATCATGGATGACACACGGCACCTTGTGATTGGTCAGCACAACGGGAAGTGTGTTTGAAGCTACTCATTCCAGTGCAGGCCTGTGGGACATACGTACCTATCCGTCCTCCAAACTCCAGCTCTGTGGTCCTGGGGGTGGGGGTGGGGGTGGAGGCTGGGGCAGAGGTCTCCTGCTGCTGAGGCCCTGCCGGCCTGGCATCCCCATCATCCTTCCTGCGCCGCAGGTTGTAGCGGCTCTCCACCTTCTTCACCGGCTCCCCCTCCGCCTGGAACAAAGAACATTTAATTAAACACAGTTGTGAGAAAACGTAAGTCATTTATTTTTCTTTCGAAAATCATCGCACCATCCAACAGTTTGCTAACCCTCCAACAGTAATCTACCCATCCAACAGTAAGCTAACAGCTAGATAACCCTCCAACAGTAAGATAACCCTCCAACAGCTAGATAACCCCTCCAACAGCTAGATAACCCTCCAACACCTAGATAACCCTCCAACACCTAGATAACCCTCCAACAGCTAGATAACCATCCAACAGCTAGATAACCCTCCGACAGTAAGAACCATCCAACAGTAAGTTAACACCAACAGCTAGATAACCCTCCAACAGCTAGATAACCCTCCAACAGTAAGATAACCCCTCCAGCAGCTAGATAACCCTCCAACAGCAATCTACCCAGCCAACAGTAAGCTAACACCAACAGCTAGATAACCCTCCAACAGCTAGACAACTCTCCAACAGCTAGATAACCCTCCAACAGCTAGATAACCTTCCAACAGTAATCTACCCATCCAACAGTAAGCTAACACCAACAGCTAGATAACCCTCCAACAGTAAGATAACCCTCCAACAGCTAGATAACCCCTCCAACAGCTAGATAACCCTCCAACACCTAGATAACCCTCCAACAGCTAGATAACCCTCCAACAGCTAGATAACCATCCAACAGCTAGATAACCCTCCAACAGTAAGAACCATCCAACAGTAAGCTAACACCAACAGCTAGATAACCCTCCAACAGCTAGATAACCCTCCAACAGTAAGATAACCCCTCCAGCAGCTAGATAACCCTCCAACAGCTAGATAACCATCCAACAGTAATCTACCCAGCCAACAGTAAGCTAACACCAACAGCTAGATAACCCTCCAACAGCTAGATAACTCTCCAACAGCTAGATAACCCTCCAACAGCTAGATAACCTTCCAACAGTAATCTACCCATCCAACAGTAAGCTAACACCAACAGCTAGATAACCCTCCAACAGTAAGATAACCCTCCAACAGCTAGATAACCCCTCCAACAGCTAGATAACCCTCAACAGCTAGATAACCCTCCAACAGCTAGATAACCCTCCAACAGCTAGATAACCATCCAACAGCTAGATAACCCTCCAACAGTAAGAACCATCCAACAGTAAGCTAACACCAACAGCTAGATAACCCTCCAACAGCTAGATAACCCTCCAACAGTAAGATAACCCCTCCAGCAGCTAGATAACCCTCCAACAGCTAGATAACCATCCAACAGTAATCTACCCAGCCAACAGTAAGCTAACACCAACAGCTAGATAACCCTCCAACAGCTAGATAACTCTCCAACAGCTAGATAACCCTCCAACAGCTAGATAACCTTCCAACAGTAATCTACCCATCCAACAGTAAGCTAACACCAACAGCTAGATAACCATCCAACAGCTAGATAACCCTCCAACAGCTAGATAACCATCCAACAGCTAGATAACCCTCCAACAGCTAGATAACCCTCCAACAGCTAGATAACCCTCCAACAGTAAGATAACCCTCCAACAGCAAGATAACCCTCCAACAGCAAGATAACCCTCCAACAGTTAGATAACCCTCCAACAGCTAGATAACCTTCCAACAGCTAGATAACCTTCCAGTAAGCTAACCAGCAGTGAGTGACCTGAGATGAGGGGTATTTCCTGGTTCTAACGCTGTGGCTACACCAAGCACGGAAATTTTGCCTTGCGGACGCAGTGTGGACTCAGCAGAGTTCTAATACATTGTAAGCAATGAGAGTGGCTACACCAGACGCGAAAACGAAATTTCCGTGCGGAAATTTCCATGCGGAAAATGTATAAAGAGACTGGCTTCTATTTTTTATTATTTTCCGCAAGGTTTGCGTGGCCCTTTTTACATAGAGTCTGGTAAACAAACACAGAAAAACAGATAACGGATTCATCTTAAATGTAAATCTTTGACGCGTCCAGTGTAGCCGGCTAAATAAAAGATCCGCTCCGTGAACGTTCTTTTTCCGCGCGTCAGAATTTCCGCGCTTGGTGTAGCCGTAGCGTAATATAGCCCATTGACTAACATGCAGATGAGCAAGCCCACTGTCTCTCATCACCACCCAACAACATCAAACACACAGCTTTGCAAACGAGGAGAAGAGGAAATATTTAAAGAAATACACACACGACATTCCTAAATACCTTGTGTAGTGTTGGAATAAATGTCTCACCTCATTCACTTTGTTAGCGCTGTCATTCTCTTTCTGTTCATGCTTATTGTTGCTATTGTTATCAACTGGCTTTGCCTGTGGTGGACACACACACAGCAACACACACAGCGACACACACAGCGACACACACAGCGACACACACAGAGGCCAGGCCGTGAGCAGGGAGGACAGGAGAGATGGTCAGACAGCGGTGAACCCAGGGGAGGAAGACGACCCCAGAGAACAGTCACAAGACTCTCACACATTCCACATGATTATACTGTACAGGCTGCCTGCTACGACTAGACTCTCACAGACCAGCGCCAACTACTTTAATGTGATGCGTCGCTGACTGTGCATGGGCAGTAATACTCCGTTACATTTACATTCTATTAGAGAGAGAAACAGATATATACAGAGACATCTCACCACGTACTGGGGTTAGATAGATACAGAGAGAGAGAGAACAGACAGGGAGAGAGAGACAGAGGTAGAAAGAGACAGACAGAAATGGAGGAGAGGAGGTATTTCACCAAGAGTTAGACAGAGGGGTAGAGGGAAGGAGGGAGGTAGAGACAGAGGGGTAGAGGGAAGGAGAGAGGTAGAGACAGAGGGGTAGAGGGAAGGAGGGAGGTAGAGACAGAGGGGTAGAGGGAAGGAGGGAGGTAGAGACAGAGGGTAGAGGAAGGAGGGAGGTAGAGACAGAGGGGTAGAGGGAAGGAGGGAGGTAGAGACAGAGGGGTAGAGGGAAGGAGGGAGGTAGAGACAGAGGGGTAGAGGGAAGGATGGAGGTAGAGACAGAGGGGTAGAGGGAAGGAGGGAGGTAGAGACAGAGGGGTAGAGGGAAGGATGGAGGTAGAGACAGAGGGGTAGAGGGAAGGAGGGAGGTAGAGACAGAGGGGTAGAGGGAAGGAGGGAGGTAGACAGAGGGGTAGAGGGGGTATCTTACCAAGGGGCTGAGTCGGACCTCCAGGACCTCCTTCAGTTTGGGCTCCCTGCGCGAGGTGGGAGTCTCCGTAGCTACGGCGGTAGAGGTGCGGGAGGAGGAGCGGCGCGTGGTCCGGGCCGGGGAGCGCGACCGGAGCGCCGCCGTGACGGGGAACGAGACCGAGACCGGGACCGCCGGCTGGAGGGCCGGAACCCTGCTCCGCTCTGGAACAGCACAGAACCATGGTTACACATCATGGTAACAGTCCTGTACTGAGCTAGTGAGTTTGCCTGTCCTACCTTGATGTCAGCCTCCCTGAGCTCCAGCTCAGTGCCGTCCTTGTACACCACCGTGTAGAGCTGGCTCTGGGCCTCGTAGCCCAGAACCTTCACCTCGTAGTACAGGTTGCTGCCGGGCCATCGGCCCATCACCATCTCCCCACTCTGGAACCTTGCACTCGGCATCCTCATCTACCTGGGGGGGAGACAGTCAGAGAGGGAGGAATAGAGAGGAAGAGAGAGAGAGAGACAGAGAGAGAGAGAGAGACAGAGAGAGAGAGACAGAGAGAGAGAGACAGAGAGAGAGAGAGAGAGAGAGAGAGAGAGAGAGAGAGAGAGAGAGAGAGAGGGAGAGAGAGGAAGAGAGAGGAAGAGAGAGGAAGAGAGAGGAAGAGAGAGAGAGGAAGAGAGCGGGAGAGAGGAAGAAAGAGAGAGGAGAAGAGAGCGGAGAGAGAGGAGAAGAGAGCGGGAGAGAGAGGAAGAGAGAAAAGAGAGAGAGGATGAGAGAGAGAGGAAGAGAGCAGGAGAGAGGAGAGAGCGGGAGAGAGTGGGAGAGGGAAAGGAGGTGTGATGGAAGACAGAACACAGGGAAGTTTTACAAGAAGGGGAAGGCACCAAACACAGATTATGTCTTACTGTTGGAAGTAAAGATCACAATGGAGAGCTGCTGCAGAGTCCAGACGACAAACTGGGATTGTTCTGATTCACACTGAACGAGATTCTCTGGGTTCATAAAGACATGCAGACTGGAGACAGGTCAGAGTAACACTGAACACAATGTACAACTGAGATCAGCAGGATGGAGAGAGATGCTGTGTGTGTGTGTGTGTGTGTGTGAGAGAGAGAGACAGAGTGAAGTGCTGACGTGCTCGTCCACACTAGGGTTAACTCTGCAGGGCTTGACTAGCCACGGCCCCATCACTCTTTTGTCAGAAGCTCAATGGCCTTTGTGAGTGGACTAACCCTGACATACAGGTAAGTCCTGAACGTATTTCTGGAGCTGACTAAATGAACACAAAATAGGTTAATGGTTACTCGTTTACTGTGTACACATCCTTTCTTTCTAACTCTTTAACAACATAAAAAAAAATGTATTTGTTGTCTTAAAATTGCACACAACCATTGCAATTTACCAGGTGCTTTCTTAGAATAAAACTCTTGTGCATACAGTTATGTCAGATTAGTAACATCAACACACATACATAAAATAAAAAATATAATCTAAAAAGATAAATATATAGACTTGCATAAACCAGTAATTTCTCACGGCCCATAATGGCATAGATGTAACGCAGACAGAGCCCACTAAACCCTCACTTATTGGTCACTAATCTAGTCAAGCAGATTCCATAACATCTTACTCCATTAATACAAGCAGTCTCACTCTAGACACGCACCCCAAGCAGTCTCACTCTAGAAACACACCCCAAGCAGTCTCACTCTAGAAACACACCCCAAGCAGTCTCACTCTAGACTCGCACCCCAAGCAGTCTCACTCTAGAAACACACCCCAAGCAGTCTCACTCTAGACTCGCACCCCAAGCAGTCTCACTCTAGAAACACACCCCAAGCAGTCTCACTCTAGACACGCACCCCAAGCAGTCTCACTCTAGAAACACACCCCAAGCAGTCTCACTCTAGAAACACACCCCAAGCAGTCTCACTCTAGACACGCACCCCAAGCAGTCTCACTCTAGAAACACACCCCAAGCAGTCTCACTCTAGAAACACACCCCAAGCAGTCTCACTCTAGAAACACACCCCAAGCAGTCTCACTCTAGACACGCACCCCAAGCAGTCTCACTCTAGAAACACACCCCAAGCAGTCTCACTCTAGAAACACACCCCAAGCAGTCTCACTCTAGAAACACACCCCAAGCAGTCTCACTCTAGACACGCACCCCAAGCAGTCTCACTCTAGAAACACACCCCAAGCAGTCTCACTCTAGAAACACACCCCAAGCAGTCTCACTCTAGAAACACACCCCAAGCAGTCTCACTCTAGAAACACACCCCAAGCAGTCTCACTCTAGAAACACACCCCAAGCAGTCTCACTCTAGAAACACCCCCCAAGCAGTCTCACTCTAGAAACACACCCCAAGCAGTATCACTCTAGAAACACACCCCAAGCAGTATCACTCTAGAAACACACCCTAAGCAGTCTCACTCTAGAAACACACCCCAAGCAGTCTCACTCTAGAAACACACCCCAAGCAGTCTCACTCTAGAAACACACCCCAAGCAGTCTCACTCTAGAAACACACCCCAAGCAGTCTCACTCTAGACACGCACCCCAAGCAGTCTCACTCTAGACACGCAGACCACCCAAGCAGTCTCACTCTAGACACACACCCCAAGTTTCTGTGCTGGGTTATGGTTAGCGTGTCTAGTGCTCAGGTCCATACGGCTGTAAATGTCCCGGTAGTCCTGCTAGCTCGGAGTCACACTCCGCTCAAACTCTCCAGACCCGCATCCGTAAAGGACGCGGGCTATGACGTCAGCACCCCGCCTTTAGATTGTAAGCAGCTAGGCGCTAGCTGGCTGACAGACTAACTACTTTAAAACAGCCTTTAACTGGGTTTACAAAACCTAAAACTGTTGTTGAGACTAACGTTGGACAATGGTTAAATCAACACTCTCATTTATGTTTTAGCCAACTAAAAGCTGTCAGCCTCGTTCTAACTTTATTGCAATATGCTACTACACATAGCTAACACCCCAACACAGTGCTGCTATAAAACACACAAGAAAATATGAATTCAGTTAAGTCGGTGAATGTTGTAAAGCCACCTCAAATTTCCAGTCGATTTAGCAACAGCAGAAAAAGGTAGTTGGTGAGCGCACATAATATAACGCTACTGTACTTTGCCCGCTGGCAGAATTGGAACAATCAAAAGTGAAATTAAGGAGCGGGATTCTAAGCATGCTTGAAAACTCGACTGTATCTAGAAAACAGGATGAAATAAGAAACCGTGACCAACTTATCATTGCTACCACATGGCAAGTAAAGAATCTGCTCCTTTAATAATACCTTGCTTCAAATGACAGCGGCAGGGAGGGAAAACGTCATGTATTCAAACCTACAGGGCAGCTAGCGGCAGATCAACATGCCTTTGTTGACTACCCAATAAAACAGCTTCCTCAATACGTTTATTCAGCTAGTTGACTTGTAAACGTTGTTGCTGCTAGCTAGACGAACAACAACAACACATCTGTATAAAACGTTTGATTGTAGAATGTATACTATGCACCGGTTGGACGCGCTTCAGACTACAGTAGTATCCCTGCAGCAGAACGGCTATGAGCAACACGTCTCTTCACTAGTTGAATATGCGCGTGGAGCAATCATTCAACTACAAACGCTTCTTAAAAGCTTTCAATAACTGAAACAGAAAGTAAATGTATTCATCTATAATAACTATAAAATATTTGCTTAACGTGTTGTCTGAAAGGTTACTATTCCAGAACAAGACTACGCCAGTAACTGTCAGCTAGCTAGCTAGTTACTGTAGCCGAGCTACGTTAGCGTAGATCTTTGGGCTATCTTTGGCTATCTAACGTTATATCGTATCGTACGTTACCGGGCCTCATTAGCCCAACAAAGACAAACAAAACCGATCAAATTTCACTACGTTAAAGAGGTTACACAAATACGTCTTTTTACCTTGATATGTCACCTACAGTTCCAGCAAGGAAAATAGATATATATCCCTTTAAAAACGTGCAACGAAAAAAATATTTTTTAAAACTGCAGCGGAACGTAGAGCGCGTTCTCCCTCCCTCTATCTCAACACTAGTGACTGTGATGGCGCGAAGCCTTCTGATTGGCTCAGCAGCTTATCATTTTAAATTGTTGCATCTTCTCATTGGCTGACTGTGGGATTTAACAGAGTTGTGATTGGTTACCAGGTAGCAGGACTGCACGTCTTTGTGCTTTGTTTACGGGTGTCAGAATGCTTGTCATACAACATGGAGGAAATATTTGTGATACACATGATTACAATTATAGTCAAACAAAAGTACATTTGAAATTAAATATAAATCCATGCGATACGGTAAATGTCTGTTTGTAATTTAGCACAGTATAATGAAACAAATCAAATCAAGGACTTCACATACACCCATAGAACTGCCCCTCAACCAACCTAAACCCTCAAATGACTGTCAAAAGTCTATCTGTATCAAAGGTTATGGTTTAAAAAGTATTTTGTTGCCTAGAAGCTGAATATTTTGTCCTATATTTCTGAGATATATGGTAACAGTACAACAGGTAACAGCATAACACAGCTGTTGTGCATGTGCAGCTGCCTTCTTAAACAGGGGGCATAATGTCAGGGATCATTCACATCCTGTCAGGCTGTTCACTCAACCTCCTGTCTCTCTCCGTCTCTCTCCCTCTCTCTCCCCCCCTCCTTCCCTCTCTCTCACTCTCTCTCTCCCCCCTCACTCTCTCTTCCCCTCCCTCTCTCTCTCCCTATCTCCTCCCTCTCTCTCTCCCCCCTCCCTCTCTCTCCCCCCTCCCTCTCTCTCTTTCCCTCCCTCTCTCCCCCCCCTCCCTCCCTCTCTCCCTCCCCCCTCCCTCTCTCTCTTCCCCTCTCCCTCCCTCCCCTCCCTCTCTCTCCCCCCCTCCCTCTCTTCCCCTCCCTCCGACCGAGCAGGCAGCAGCAAGTGATCCTGCTGTCTCTAGTTCTGCTACCAGTGGAACCTCAGATGAACTGCAGAAATGGGTGTTACCTTCTACAGGAAGTCTCTGCATGACATTTTTTCCCTGAAACACACACACACACAGACCACACACACACACACACAGAGACCACACACACACAGACCACACACCCGCCAGATCAGCCGCAGGGGATCAAACACGGCTGTTTCCTCTGGACAACCTGAGGATGTGATCATGAGTGGATGGAATCAGGCTCAGCCACCAGAGGGTTAAATATAGTCTGGGCTCCAGTCTTGACACATCTCACAGCTTCAGTTTCAGATGGCCCCGCCCCCTGCTTCCTGCTCGCCTCAGCTGAACTGTGCAGCAGCAGAAGAGCACCAACCACGAGCTGCAGGCCTGCAGCCGCAGGCCAGGCTGGAAGGAGATACCTGGTGGAGGGAGGGGGCAGAGATGGAGATGGTCCATTGCTAAGAAAAGTGCTTGGCCCGGATTTCCTGGACATGAGATTTAAATAGTCAGGGGGGAGTCAGGTGGCTGAGCGGATGGGAATCGGACTAGTAATCAGAAGGTTGCAGGTTCGATTCCCGGCCGTGCAAATTGACGTTGTGTCCTTGGGCAAGGCACTTCACCCTACTTGCCTCGGGGAGAATGTCCCTGTACTTACTGTAAGTCGCTCTGGATAAGAGCATCTGCTTAATGACTAAATGTAAATGTAAATAGTATGTAACCGAGGCTCTGACAGCAAGCTCTGACTGACTGAGATTATAAGCAACCTTGCTTGACTCTCTGTACTTTATGTGTGACTAGTAGTGTAAGTAGATTGATGTTACTCATGTATTTGGTCTATTGTTGTGTTCATTTATAAATATGTTGAAATGAGTGACGGAACATAACCCCAGCTGTCTGCATGATATCTGCGTGTCTCGACGCCTAGTGAACCTCAGGATTTCTGTCTGCTCCACTGACATGGACACAAAAATACTTGAACAAATAATTAATTTAAAAGACTAAACAAGACAACTAAGACATTCAATGTGTTGTCGTTAACAAGATCATGCTGAAGGATCCACTAAATATCACTCCAAATGTAATCATGTATTGCAATTTTTATTTCATTCGCTCAAACAAAACAATGTTAGCATGTAAGAAAAGTCTAATTAATATGAGAACGGTATGGTACAATGTGAATGCTAAAAGAATAAAGTCAGGAAAGAGAAATGTAAATTTGAAAAATGTAATTGATTTAAGTTCGAGATTTTCTTTCAGTGTTAGCTAGTCCACCATCTCAGATGGTGATGAGAGTTTGGGGACTGAGTTACTTTGAGCCATTGTGTTTTGTTCAGTTTTCTAATCCCAGATAATAACACCATAGCTGTGTAACATAGTAATGGCCTCAGGAGAAAACAAAAGGCTGGGTTTATTTGTACAGATAAATTCCAAAGTAAAAACAAAACAAAAACACTCCCTTTATAACTTTTAACAGGATGCTAAACACAAAATCATCTATATCATGACAGCCCCTATAGAATTATTACTAGCATGTAGATCTTCACTAGTCTTTGACATATTAAATGCAACTTCAGAACAAGGCACAAACCATGAAGATTCACAAACAGTTATTCATGTAGATATGAACTATATCCTTGATCAGAACAGTTATTCATGTAGATATGAACTATATCCTTGATCAGAACCTTTCACTTCCCAATCCGGACTTTAAATTGATAGATAGAGATGTACCTCTCTCTTGACAATGATATGCAACAAAAGGCGACTCAGTTCGAGTGTGATGTGTTTAGCAGGAGTAGACTGGCATCTGAAACCTTTGGTGAATTAGCCACATTATTGGCAATGGAGGCTGCAGCCGGGACACAGCAGTATTTGTGGTGGTTGTGGATTTCTATGGGTTTTTAAAGTGCAATCGATGCTGTAAACACACATCTGTACAGACCAGTTTTACATGCTGTGCTACTCCTTAGAAGATGACGAGAAAGAAAATAAGTTGAAACCCAGCAGGATTCAGCTCTCCTGTGCAGTATTGATTATGAGCCCTGATCAACATCAGTCTCTCTAGAGACAGTCAAGTCAAAAGGAAAGAAGCTAGAGTTAAGAAGCTCTTTGACTCTAGTCTCCACAGTTACACCTTCAACCTCTCAGATGATTGGATGGCTAGACGTTTGGAAACGCTAACTTAGCTCACTGAAAAGAAACATGCTTTATTCAGCATGTGCTGGACAAAACCAGCAGGGAAACTGTCAATTTAAGCTGAAATTAATATATTTTTTTACTGAGTGGCAGGAAATAAAGGCAAACCATTAAAAAAGCAACGCACATAGTAAGCACACTGAGACAAGCTAAATGGCACAAGCACATCTTCCTCCCCAACACGCACAAACTCCTCGATAATAAGCATTTCAAAAGAAAAATCGAACATGAAGAAATGCAGCTGCTAACATAAAGCTTCTCTGAAAATGAAACAAGCAGAGTGGCCTTCAGCAGCTGTGATAGGGGGGGGCAGCTGGGCCCATCTCCAGACCTTGATGTCCAAGTCAGGATCAGTGAGTGTGTGGGGGTGTCAGTAAAGATAGATGCTACACTTATTGCTTATAAACTCATGATGAAGTAATTACATTTTTCGTGGCGACCTCAGTGACCTTCACTGTGTATAAAAACGTAACATGCACCAAATGTGACAAAAATGAAATGGGAGGAAAATAACCCCTCAAATAACTGTCTGGATCCTTCTACAGAACCTGCTAACGGCCAGTTTAGCATTTTAAACCATCACTTTCACCGTCTGTCAGAATAGGTTTGGTAAGGAGCTACAATGATTGATTTTAGAGAGGACAGTCCCCTGTGACATCATCAGCCTGTGACATCATCAGGCTGACACACACAACACATAGGAAACGCAGTACAGTAGCTCTTCAGGAGCATTTGAAAAAGATAGGATTTCTGGATATTACAGACTAGAAGACAATGACTGACCATCCGGTAGAGATTTGATTAAGCTACTTGATATGGCCAAGGATTTACATTGAAACAGACATGATTGATAGATTTATTTTGTAAATATCTTTTTTTTTTCTCTCTTTTTTCGTTTATATTCAGATTAAAATAGTATTTGAGGAAGACACGCTTTACAAAGTCCTGCAGTGGTAGACTCTACCCTGTCCTTCAGTCTCTCACACACAGAGGCTCCAACATGGAAACTGAGTCGTTACCCTCCTGCCTCCCGTTCTCTCAACACTCCCTGAACATGAAATCACACTTGTGTGCCATTAAGCATGAAAATTGCCTGCTAGATTTCTCACACTTCCTTCAATGGTTAATACGGTTTTAGAGTTCAATACATTTTAATGTTTTGTTTAATTGCGGATTTTCATAGTTTTTTTGTTGTTGTAGTGTAATAGACAAAGAAAGGAATCTTTGCATAAAGACAGTCGCTTCTGGTTAAGACTGTGTCCTGCCGTCCAGGAGATACAACGACGTGAAGAGGCTTCACAAGATGGATGTCAGCGGACGCCCACGCTACACGCTACACGCCCCGCTGGGCTGTGGGCCTGTGCTGCTCCGCCCACAGACAAGTCCTCTGTGTTACTACGGTTGCTGTCGTTAATGTCACCTGTGGTTGTGTTTTCCTGTGTGGGGTGTATAGTGTCATATCTGCAGGAGTGACCAGGGTCTGGATGTTCCGGGATGTTCCGGAACGTGAGGTCAGTCTTCTATGCTGAGCTGGACCTCCCCAGCTCCTCCCTGATCGCTGAGGAGACAGAGGAGGAAGACCAGAGGTCAGAGAAATAAAACTAGCAACACTGGCTAGCAACACTGGCTAGCAACAGTAACATTGGCTAGTAACTGTCTAATAACACTATCAAATAATACTGGCTAGTAACACTGGTTAAACACTGACATACAGCATGTCCTGTCTGCCTGCTAGTGCTAGTGGCTAGTGCCTTCTCTCCAGATGCTAAACCAACACTGTTACACAGTAGTGCTGAAACACAGCATGCCACAACAATCATTAAGAACTACCGTCGATGAGCTCCTCTTTCAGCTTGGACAACTCCTTCCTCATCTCGTCCAAGATGTCCTGAAAACAAACAAAAAACGCATAAAGACGTTGTCACAGATGCACTAGCGTCCTCGTGGCGTGCGTACAGTGAGAGGGTGGGACAGCTGAGGGAGGGGGTGAGGGAGAGGGAAGGGGGGAGGGAAAGGGAGGGGGGGGAGGGAGAGGGTGAGGGAGGGTGAGGGGCCTTGGGGCTTCCTGTCTCTGCTGCAGCTGATAGGGGGATCTGTGCTTATCTACCACGCTCACACACCAAGAGGAGGGACGCACAGCAGCAAGTGCCATTGGGCACACCCTCACCCCCCATGTTTACCCTCACCCCCTACCTCACCCACACCCTCACCCCCCATGTTTACCCTCACCCCCTACCTCACCCACACCCTCACCCCCCATGTTTACCCTCACCCCCTACCTCACCCACACCCTCACCCCCCATGTTTACCCTCACCCCCTACCTCACCCACACCCTCACCCCCTACCTCACCCACACCCTCACCCCCCATGTTTACCCTCACCCCCTACCTCACCCACACCCTCACCCCCCATGTTTACCCTCACCCCCTACCTCACCCACACCCTCACCCCCCATGTTTACCCTCACCCCCTACCTCACCCACACCCTCACCCCCCATGTTTACCCTCACCCCCTACCTCACCCACACCCTCACCCCCCATGTTTACCCTCACCCTCACCCCCCATGTTTACCCTCACCCCCTACCTCACCCACACCCTCACCCCCCATGTTTACCCTCACCCCCTACCTCACCCTCACCTCCATGTCCACCCCACCCACACCTCCACCCTCATCTTCATCCCCAATCAAAGAATGATTATTACCTGTTTCAATCTGTCATAGTCAAGGCCTTCTGTTGGCACGCCATTGGCACTGAAAGATCCAGTCGGTGTGGGAGTGGACTTAGGTCTGGAGGGAGGGGGAGGGAGGAGGGGAGGGTGGAGAGAGGCATGAGAGAAAAAAGGAGAGAAAAAGATTGAGAGAAAAGTTAAACTACAGTAACCGATGGTGTTCAGCTCCTCCACACTGCAGACTGCTACACCCGTCAAGCAGACAAACACTTCAACAACTTCAACAAGTTGACAGAAAGTGCATTGAACTCCCAAAGAAATACTTCTGATGACCAAGAAGCACGTACGTCGCTTTGCTTAGAGTGAGCCGCCCAGCAGATGTGTGGGACAACAACTTCCTGAACTGGTCAGGTTTCAGAGGGAAAGTTAACTTGATTTAGTTCAAGTTAACTGCTCTAAATAACACACTCAATGGTAAACATTCCATGATCGACTGCATTCATCCCAGTTAAGGACTCTCAGTTAGAGAGGAAACTGACCGTCAGCACCAGCCAACAAGGTTTTCACCCTGGGTTATGGGGTTATGGGGTTATGGGTGTGTGTGTGTGTGTGTGTGTGAGTGAGTGAGTGAGTGAGTGAGTGAGTGAGTGAGTGAGTGAGTGAGTGAGAGAGAGAGAGAGAGAGAGAGAGAGAGAGAGTGAGTGTATGTGTGTTAAAGGAACAGGCCTATCACATTTATGTGGTTTGGGGAATTCCTTTGACAAGGATAGCCTTGTGCTACCAAAGGCATGAGTGAGTCTGGTGAATCCCTTGTTGGCGGAGATTAAAGAGAATGTTTCTGATGCAACACACACACACACCACCCCTGAAAACACACACACACCACCCATGGGAGAGGAGAGGAGGAGGGGAGGAGGGGAGAGGAGAGGAGGGGAGGAGGGGAGAGGAGCAGAGGGGAGGAGGGGAGGGGACGAGGGGAGACGAGGGGAGAGGAGGGGAGAGGAGCAGAGGGGAGGAGGGGAGGGGAGGGGAGCGGAGGAGGGGAGGGGAGAGGAGCGGAGGGGAGGGGAGTCTCCAGGCCTGGGTACCTGTTGGAGGGACCTGAGCTCTGAGGATTTCTCCACGGTGCGTCTCGTCTGTGAGGGGAGACACACAACGTCCTGAAAAGACCCACTGGCTCCGCCCACAGAACCCTGCTAGCTCCGCCCATGGACTCAGCTGGCTCCTCCCACAGACCCCAACTAGCAGGAGCAGACCAGCAGAACCAGATCATCAAAACAGACCAGACCAGCAGAACCAGACCAGAATAACCAGACCAGACCAGCAAAACTAGACCAGCAGAACCAGACCAGCAGTACTGGACCAGCAGTACCAGACCAGCAGAACCAAACAAGCAGAACCAGACCAGACCAATATACCAGACCAGCAGTACCAGACCAGCAGAACTAGACCAGCAGTACCACACCAGACCAGTATACCATACCAGCAGAACCAGACCAGACCAATATACCAGACCAGCAGTACCGGACCAGCAGTACCAGACCAGACCAGCAGAACTCGACCAGCAGAACCAGACCGGACAAATATACCAGACCAGCAGAACTAGACCAGCAGTACCAGACCAGACCAGTATACCAGACCAGCAGAACCAGGCCAGACCAATATACCAGACCAGCTGTACCAGACCAGACCCGCAGTACCAGACCAGACCAGCAGAGCCATGACATGCAGTCATGCCCCCTCCTCCTCAGCTCTCAGGTGGAGACGGCATCAGACGGCATCAGACGGCATCAGACGGCATCAGACGGCATCAGACGGCATCAGACGGCATCAGACGGCATCAAAGCCAGACTGAGATGTAGGCTCAGAGCGGAACCTGAGAGATTAACCCCTGACCCATCTAAGGGTCTGGCTGAGACCCTTATCAGAGAGACCCTGAGACCCAGTTCAGCATATGTTAGCTCCACAGGAACAGCTATGCTAACATATGTTTGTTCCACAGGAACAGTTACGCTAACGTATGTTAGCTCCACAGGAACAGCTACGCTAACATATGTTAGCTCCATAGGAACAGCTACGCTAACGTATGTTAGCTCCACTGGAACAGCTACGCTAACGTATGTTAGCTACACAGGTACAGCTACGTTAGCGATGTTGTCTGGATGTTAGCTTACCTTCCAATGACGGGGGATTTGCTACCGTTCATGGTGTTAGTCCTCTCCCAGGGCTTCCTGGGCATGTCTGGACACACACACACACAATGGCATTAGGCATTCTCAAAGCTGTAATTCAGGCATTACTGTACATTATAGCTGCAGCGCTCCCAAACAATAGCTACTGCTTCACTCTTAAACACAGATCCAGAGCACTACAGTGGCTGTATGTAGCGGTATGCCCTCTCTTCAGGGCTCAACATGTTATAGGATACTGGGCAGGAGATTTGAAACATCTGTGCTCTGATTGGTCGCTCACAAATTCTAAACTTTTGTGTCCATCCTTGTGCACGTCCAGGTAACTCCATGCTTACCTGGCGTGTTACAGGCTGACACTTTAGGAGTTGTAGGCCCCTCCAGCTCCTCCTATTGGATAGAAGCACAAGGAGAAAGGACAGGTCAAAGGTCATCCAGATTCAGATGTCTAGTAGCCGTGGATAGGCCCTCTCCTCTATCACCATGTCCTCCTACCTGTCCTCCCCTCTCCATCAACCTCCCCTTTACCTCCTGCCTCTACTAGGGGTCAGATGGCTGAGCGGTTAGGAAGTTGGGCTATTAATCAGAAGGTTGTTGGTTCGTGCCAAATGATGTTGTGTCCTTGGGCAACACACTTCACCCTACTTGCCTCAGGGAGAATGTCCCTGTACTTACTGTAAGTCGCTCTGGATAAGAGCGTCTGCTAAAGGACTAAATGTAATGTAATGTACTCTCCTCCTCTCCTCCATCTCTCCCTCTCCTGACAGGTGTCGTACCCTCCTCCCCTTCCTCCTCCTCTCCTTCCACTCCTCCGTCTCCACCTCCTCCACTTCCTCATTCTCCTCCTCCTCCAGGCAGGTTTGTCATACTCACCGCTCTCAGGTCAGGCTCGGGAGACGAGCCCTTCTCAGCGATTCTTCTTCTGCAACACAACAACAAACAGACGAACACAGACATCAACAACACAGCTTAAAGAGTCCAACCCTGAACGGAGAAGAGGAATAAGGGCTTTTCTAAATCATGCAACTGTTGCTCCTTCATGTTATTTTATCATAAACCCTTTTTCATTTCCTTTGGGATCAATAAAGTGATAAATCTGACAAATAGATGGGTAGATAGATTGTTAGATGTGTAGACAGACAGATACAGCTGCTGAGGGTGTCATGTCACCTCCTGGCCAGCAGGGCGCTCATCTCCTCCATCAGACCCCCTCCCCCCGGCAGGGGCCCGTTCCCCCCTGCAGGCTTGGCCGCTGCCACTCCAGCCACGCCCCCTGCTACGGCTGCAGCCAGGGCAGCCCCCACTGGGTCCTCACTCTGCAGAAACAGGAATGAACACAGGAAGGTCAGACACAGGACTGGCTACACTCTAGCTAGGATACACCAGCTAGGATAGACCAGCTACGATACACCAGCTAGGATAGACCAGCTAGGATAGACCAGCTAGGATACACCAGCTAGGATACACCAGATTGTGTGCTCATGCAGTGTGTGTGTGTGTCTCACCCGTGGCACTTTCCGCAGCTTGGCTCCAGCGAGGGCGGCGGCCAGCCCAGAGAGGGGGCGGTCCTCCGAGGGGGAGAACAGCCCAGGGGGGAGGGGAGGGGCGGGGGGCGGGACTGGAGGAGGTGCCTGCCCAGAGGGGGGAGGAGGGGGGCCAGGCGGGGGTGGGGGGCCGCTGGGGGTGAGAGTGGGGGGCAGGGGAGGAGGTGGGGGAGGGCCCGGGGGGGCAGGGGGGCCCGCCGTGGGGGTCACAGTGGAACCAGGAGGGAGGGGGGGAGGGGGGGGAGGTGTGGGTAGTCCAGGAGTCAGCACTGCATCTGTTGGGGGAGGGAGGGATAGGGAGAGGGGGGAGAGGGGAAAGATTCAACAATCAGTATCTCATTTCAAGATCCTCTCAAAGCAATCTAACGACTATTCTTACCCTTAAAGAAAACATTATACATTAACAAGACTCAAGGCTTCTAACAACACAATCCACTACAAACACAGCATGCAAGCTGGAGTAGGTTTTCCAGTGCACTGTAGGCAACACAGCTCATCCACACAGAAGTGAGATATGTAGCCGGGTGGGACAGGAAGTAAACATGGTATAAACGAGCCACATCACCAGCAACACACTGCATCTCACACAACATGCGTATAGTTGAGTAGTGGTCAGTGGTTAATGTATGAATATCAATGAAGAAAATGGAGACAATGCAAGCACACACAACACAACACACATACAGAAACACACACAGAAACACAGAAGAACTGTGTCAGCCTCATAACTGGCCCTGCCTGCTGAATTAGCCTCAGGGCTTCTGAACCAGACAGACTAATAACGACAGGCTCCTAGCTGGACCATCACATCCATGTCTATGATGGAATTTGACCACAATGAACTCTGGTCAATGGGGGATGGTTCCCTGGGTCCTCCTAGCTAATGAAATATGAGCCTGGAGGACTGAGGTCAGGGTTCAGGGGAGGGGTGGTGGGGCATCATCTCATCATGTGTCTGAGCAGTACTGAGGGGAGGGTGTCAGGAGGGAAGTGGAGGTGAGGGTGTGGGGAGGGAGGTGGGAGGTGAGGGTGTGAGGAGGGAGGGAGGTGGAGGTGAGGGTGTGGGGAGGGGGGTGGAGGTGAGGGTGTGAGGAGGGAGGGAGGTGAGGGTGTGAGGAGGGAGGGAGGTGAGGGTGTGAGGAGGGAGGGAGGTGGAGGTGAGGGTGTGGGGTGGAGGTGAGGGTGTGGGGTGGAGGTGAGGGTGTGAGGAGGGACGTGGAGGTGAGGGTGTGGGGAGGGAGGTGGAGGTCATGTCATGTTGTGTCTCATCATTGTGATCAGGTGGTGGTTTAAACCAGGCAGAACACATGTCAATCTTCAACCTGTTGTAGATATGCCAAGCTACTGTTGCACTGTACCTGAGAGATTGTTCGTTAACTCTAACCATCCTTCCTGTCTCTGCTCTACCATGCACGAATGTCTGTGCTCTATTTGTATGCCGCTTTGATAAAAGTGTCAGAATACAATGTAATCTAGTGCTGCTCCTGAGGAACACACAGGTAGGTAACCAACTGTCCAATCAGCGTCACACATTTCCGGCCACACCCACACAGGAAGCTACACCCAGACAGGAACAGACAGACACCCCTGGACACACGGACAGAACAGTGAGGGTGACATGGTCAAAAATGAAACCACAACAAGAGATGGTTTAAAAGAAGATGATTTCCCTCCTCGTTCTGAATCACTTTTCCCTCGGTAGGACGACAGACACCATGCTCGCACAGAAGACCAGACAACACACCCAGGTCTCCACCCCAGGCAGACCAGCAGGACCACGACAGAGGCAGGCAGGCAGGCAGGCAGGCAGGCAGTGAACAGGTGAGTTGGCCAAAGCAGAACAGACACACAGACAGGCAGTCAATGTCTTGGAGCAGAACCTGTTAAGACCTCCTCGGACACAGGAGAATCCGCCAGGCTTTAGGCATGCTAGTCAACACAGGTAGCCATGCTAGCCACCACAGTAGCCAGTCCTGGGCCAGGGTGAGGGGTCAACACAGGTAGCCATGCTAGCCACCACAGTAGCCAGTCCTGGGCCAGGGTGAGGGGTCAACACAGGTAGCCATGCTAGCCACCACAGTAGCCAGTCCTGGGCCAGGGTGAGGGGTCAACACAGGTAGCCATGCTAGCCACCACAGTAGCCAGTCCTGGGCCAGGGTGAGGGGTCAACACAGGTAGCCATGCTAGCCACCACAGTAGCCAGTCCTGGGCCAGGGTGAGGGGTCAACACCACCTTCCACAGGCCCTGACGGAGGCCCAGGACCCTGCTGCTTCAGCCCCCAGGTGAGTGTGGACATAGAGAGGGAAGGGAGGCGGGGGGGGGCAGAGAGAGAGAAGGCCTTACCCTGCGAGGGGGCCTGGAGGACCAGGGGGGCGCAGGGCTCAGGAGCTGGCCCAGAGCAGGAGCCATCTCCCAGCCTAGGGCTGACTGGCAGGCTGGAGGGGCGGGGGGCTGTGGAGGGAGAGGGGACACCAGCGGCGGGCTGGGATGAGGGAGAGGGAGAACACATGGGGGAGGACAGGGCAAAGGGGGGTAGGGGAGGGGGAGGAGGGGGCGGGGTGGGGGGAGGCGGAGGGGTGGGGTTGGCGGTGCAGCAGATGGTGACGGGGGAGGGGGCGGGGAACATAGGGGGGCCGTTGGGGGAGGGCGAGGGGGGCTTCTGGGTGAGCGGGGAGGGGGCGGGGATTGCAATGACGGGGCGGGGGCCCTGGGCCTTCCCTGGGGGGCTGCTGATCATGACGGGGGGGGAGGGGGGCAGGGGGGTGAAGTTGGCGGCCGACCACACTACGGACTTGGACGGGATTGGGGGGGCGGGCGCGGGTGCCGGGGGCGGGGCCTGCTGTCGCCGGGGAACCGTGGCGTAGTGAGGGAGGACGGGGTGGAAAGCAGAGCCTAGTGAGGTGGCAAATCGGGAGGCTGAGTGGCGTAGTGGAGGGGTGGGCGGGGCAGCGGAAGAGGGGGAGGCGGTTCCGGGGGCAGGGTAGTTGGGGGTGGAGGAGGGCTTGTATTCGGGAGGGGGGGGGGTGTAGAGAGTGCTTTCAAATGCTGAACGCAGCAAAGTATGGACAGACCGAGACAGGGAGGGAGGTATACGCAGAACAGAGAGAGAACACAGCACAGAGAGAAGAGGGGAGGGAAGGAGGGAGGGAGGGAGGAGGGATGGGGAAGGAAATAGAAAGAAGACAGAAAGAGAGAAGGGAGCAAATGAAGCAGGAAAAACAGCACACTTCTAAATCTCCTTTTATCGTTCTGTTCTTTTCTCAGACAGAAAAGATGCTACTATTAGTGGATTAGGTTAGCAGAAGAAACAGGCCTGGAGATGGACTTGAGTAGAGTGTTTCATAGAGAGAGAGAGAGAGAGAGAGAGAGAGAGAGAGAGGAAGAGAGAGAGAGAGAGAGAGAGAGAGAAGCAACACACACTAGTAAGAGGCCGGTGGCAGTCTCTCCCATGCGATCCCAGACACACTGATTCTTTCCAGGCAGCTCAACACTGATCCAGAGGCCTGGCTGGTTTGAACAGTTCACTCATGTTTGCTAACATGAGTGAACTGGCCTCCCTGGCCTAACTGGCCTCCCTGGCCTACCTGGTCTCCCTTTCCTCCCTGGTCTCCCTGGTCTCCCTGGCCTCCCTGGTCTCCCTGGTCTCCCTTTCCTCCCTGGTCTCCCTGGTCTCCCTGGTCTCCCTTTCCTCCCTGGTCTCCCTTTCCTCCCTGGTCTCCCTGGCCTAACTGGTCTCCCTGGCCTCCCTGGTCTCCCTTTCCTCCCTGGTCTCCCTTTCCTCCCTGGTCTCCCTGGTCTCCCTTTCCTCCCTGGTCTCCCTTTCCTCCCTGGTCTCCCTGGTCTCCCTGGTCTCCCTTTCCTCCCTGGTCTCCCTTTCCTTCCTGGTCTCCCTGGTGACGGAATCACACGACAGTCTGAACACAGAGGTGAAGCTGGACCTCACGGCTGTACCGTGTCATCTGTAGTTGAGATGTTATCGTTGCACTGTAGGTTCAGATCGTGATCTAGCAGCAGGTGTTCTGTGTGTCTGTAGTTCAGATCGTGATCCAGCAGCAAGTGTTCTGTGTGTCTGTAGTTCAGATCATGATCCAGCAGCAAGTGTTCTGTGTGTCTGTAGTTCAGATCATGATCCAGCAGCAGGTGTTCTGTATTCTGTGTGTCTGAATGAGCAGTATCATTAGGGTTAGGGTTATCATTAGGCTTTGTCCTTGTTTGGTGAGAAGGGTGTGGTCATGTAGCCGGCGGATCGCTCCTGAATTATCCATGCTCTGTTGTGTTGTGTGGCTAGCTAGCCTAGCCTAGCCTGGCTGCTGCTGCTTGAACTATATGTATGGCTACCTAGCCTAGTCTAGCCTGGCTGCTGCTGCTTGAACTATATGTATGGCTAGCTAGCCTAGCCTAGCCTGGCTGCTGCTGCTTGAACTATATGTATGGCTAGCTAGCCTAGCCTAGCCTGGCTGCAGCTGCTTGAACTATATGTGTGGATAGCTAGCCTAGCCTAGCCTGGCTGCTGCTGCTTGAACTATATGTATGGCTAGCTAGCCTAGCCTAGCCTGGCTGCTGCTGCTTGAACTATATGTATGGCTAGCTAGCCTAGCCTGGGCTGGCTCCTGCCTGCACCATGTTTACTGAGAGGCTAATCCTTTGTGTTGCCCTCATTCTGCTCCACTGACCATCATCAGAATGGCAGCCAGACATCAGCCCCCACCCCACCCCACCCACACCCACACCAATGTGCACATTTTCATATAGTGTATATCTGTGGCATGAACACACACGATTCTCCACAAACACACACACAGAGTCGCACACAATATTCATCACAAACACACACACACAATATTCATCACAAACACACACACACAAGATTAATCACAAACACACACACACACAGTCACACACAAACACACTTGGAGCATTCTCTTGCCCTACTTCTAAGCCCCCCCTGCCCCCCCCCCCTTCTCTCTCCCTCTCTCTCTAAAATACTGTTGGCTCGTTCTGATTGGTCAGGATGCAGGTCTGGTATGTTCCACTGACAAAAAAGACATGATGATTCTCCTTCATTCCGTTCCACGCCATCTCTCTCGCTCCCCCTCTCTCTCCCCATCCTCTCTCCCCCTCTCCATCTCTCTCTCTTTTTATCTCTCTCTCTCCCCCTCTTTTCCTCTCTCCATCTCTCTCTCTCCAGCCAACCGTCAACCATTTCCCTCCCCCTTCATCCCCCCTCCCCCTCCCACCAGGGTCTGTGGCCATGAGCTAGTCATGTGACCTCGGCCCCAGCTTTTCTCCTTCATCCCAAAGTAGAGAACCCTTAACGAGAACCCACATTCCACAGCACACACACACACACACACACACAGACACACACACAGACACACACACACAGGATCCTCTCTTACACATGGGGAACAGAAAATCTCCTACTAGTTCTCCCTAAACCCAACACGCTCCTGTTCAGACCAGGTTAAAACGTGTGTCCAGGGTAACCTCCAGGGTTAGGGTCCAGGGTAACCTCCAGGGTTAGGGTCCAGGGTAACCTCCAGGGTTAGGGTCCAGGGTAACCTCCAGGGTTAGGGTCCAGGGTAACCTCCAGGGTTAGGGTCCAGGGTAACCTCCAGGGTTAGGGTCCAGGGTAACCTCCAGGGTTAGGGTCCAGGGTAACCTCCAGGGTTAGGGTCCAGGGTAACCTCCAGGGTTAGGGTCCAGGGTAACCTCCAGGGTGAGGGTCCAGGGTAACCTCCAGGGTGAGGGTCCAGGGTAACCTCCAGGGTTAGGGTCCAGGGTAACCTCCAGGGTTAGGGTCCAGGGTAACCTCCAGGGTTAGGGTCCAGGGTAACCTCCAGGGTTAGGGTCCAGGGTAACCTCCAGGGTTAGGGTCCAGGGTAACCTCCAGGGTTAGGGTCCAGGGTAACCTCCAGGGTTAGGGTCCAGGGTAACCTCCAGGGTGAGGGTCCAGGGTAACCTCTAGGGTTAGGGTCCAGGGTAACCTCCAGGGTTAGGGTCCAGGGTAACCTCCAGGGTTAGGGTCCAGGGTAACCTCCAGGGTTAGGGTCCAGGGTAACCTCCAGGGTTAGGGTCCAGGGTAACCTCCAGGGTTAGGGTCCAGGGTAACCTCCAGGGTTAGGGTCCAGGGTAACCTCCAGGGTTAGGGTCCAGGGTAACCTCCAGGGTTAGGGTCCAGGGTAACCTCCAGGGTTAGGGTCCAGGGTAACCTCCAGGGTTAGGGTCCAGGGTAACCTCCAGGGTTAGGGTCCAGGGTAACCTCCAGGGTTAGGGTCCAGGGTAACCTCCAGGGTTAGGGTCCAGGGTAACCTCCAGGGTTAGGGTCCAGGGTAACCTCCAGGGTTAGGGTCCAGGGTAACCTCCAGGGTTAGGGTCCAGGGTAACCTCCAGGGTTAGGGTCCAGGGTAACCTCCAGGGTGAGGGTCCAGGGTAACCTCCAGGGTGAGGGTCCAGGGTAACCTCCAGGGTTAGGGTCCAGGGTAACCTCCAGGGTTAGGGTCCAGGGTAACCTCCAGGGTTAGGGTCCAGGGTAACCTCCAGGGTTAGGGTCCAGGGTAACCTCCAGGGTTAGGGTCCAGGGTAACCTCCAGGGTTAGGGTCCAGGGTAACCTCCAGGGTTAGGGTCCAGGGTAACCTCCAGGGTGAGGGTCCAGGGTAACCTCTAGGGTTAGGGTCCAGGGTAACCTCCAGGGTTAGGGTCCAGGGTAACCTCCAGGGTTAGGGTCCAGGGTAACCTCCAGGGTTAGGGTCCAGGGTAACCTCCAGGGTTAGGGTCCAGGGTAACCTCCAGGGTTAGGGTCCAGGGTAACCTCCAGGGTTAGGGTCCAGGGTAACCTCCAGGGTTAGGGTCCAGGGTAACCTCCAGGGTTAGGGTCCAGGGTAACCTCCAGGGTTAGGGTCCAGGGTAACCTCCAGGGTTAGGGTCCAGGGTAACCTCCAGGGTTAGGGTCCAGGGTAACCTCCAGGGTTAGGGTCCAGGGTAACCTCCAGGGTTAGGGTCCAGGGTAACCTCCAGGGTTAGGGTCCAGGGTAACCTCTAGGGTTAGGGTCCAGGGTAACCTCTAGGGTTAGGGTCCAGGGTAACCTCCAGGGTTAGGGTCCAGGGTAACCTCCAGGGTTAGGGTCCAGGGTAACCTCTAGGGTTAGGGTCCAGGGTAACCTCCAGGGTTAGGGTCCAGGGTAAACTCCAGGGTTAGGGTCCAGGGTAACCTCCAGGGTTAGGGTCCAGGGTAACCTCTAGGGTTAGGGTCCAGGGTAACCTCCAGGGTTAGGGTCCAGGGTAACCTCCAGGGTTAGGGTCCAGGGTAACCTCCAGGGTTAGGGTCCAGGGTAACCTCTAGGGTGAGGGTCCAGGGTAACCTCTAGGGTTAGGGTCCAGGGTAACCTCCAGGGTTAGGGTCCAGGGTAACCTCCAGGGTTAGGGTCCAGGGTAACCTCCAGGGTTAGGGTCCAGGGTAACCTCCAGGGTGAGGGGGTCCAGGGTGAGGGGGTCCAGGGTGAAGGGGTCCAGGGTGAAGGGGTCCAGGGTGAGGGGGTCCAGGGTGAGGGGGTCCAGGGTGAAGGGGTCCAGGGTGAGGGGGTCCAGGGTGAAGGGGTCCAGGGTGAGGGGGTCCAGGGTGAGGGGGTCCAGGCTGGTCTCAGGTGAACAGCGAGTATGACTGCTGAGCCAGTTAGTCTTCACTCTACAGGTTTGATGTTCTTACAAAGAACCACTTGTTCAGTCATGAAATTAGGAGCAAAGTTAATGAGGAACAGCCTCCCCTAGTTATCATAGATGTGTTTGTGTGTGTGTGTTAGGGTTAGTGTGTGTGTGTGTGTGTGTGTGTGTGTGTGGGGGTGTGTGTGTGTGTGTGTTACATTAAGCCTCAGACTACCAACAGCTTGGTCTCCCCTCAGATCAGAACATGATCCTATTAACATCCATCTCAACCCAGAACACAGGTTAGGGTAAGACCAGAGAGACCAGACCCCAGACCAGAGAGACCAGACTCCAGACCAGAGAGACCAGACCCCAGACCAGAGGTACCAGACTCCAGACCAGAGAGACCAGACCCCAGACCAGAGAGACCAGACTCCAGACCAGAGAGACCAGACCAGAGAGACCAGAGACCAGACCCCAGACTAGAGAGACCAGACCCCAGACCAGAATGAGCCAGACCCCAGACCAGTGAGACAAGACCCCTACACAGCTACACAGCTGTAAGCAAACCACACACACACACTAACCCTATCCCCCCCCCCCACACACACACACACACACACACACACTCACACTAACCCTATCCCACACACACACACACACACACACACACACACACACACACACACACACACACACACACACACACACACACACACACACACACTAACCCTATCCCACACACACACAGAAGCATCCTGCAGGAGAGACATCTAGAAAGCATTAAAACAGAACATTGCAGTTATTACACAGCAAAACCTCAAACAACCCAATAAACACATGCAGTGAACATACTGTGTGTGTTTGTCTCCCCAGGGTGTGTGTGTGTGTGTGAGAGTGTGTATATGAGTGTTTGTCTCTCCCAGCTCAGCAGTTATTCAGGTGCCTCAGTGGGCCTGTCAGTACTACACCATTACAGCCTGGCTAGGGAGGGCCTTCACACACACACACACACACACACTTTTTCCATGCCCCAGCGCCTCTCAATCTGTTCATCTATGCCCATCCAACTAGCGGGTAAAGTGACATGGTCCAAGGAGGAGAGAAGAGGGGGAGGAAGAGAAGGAGGGGCGAGGAGAGCAGGAGAGGAAAATAAGGGCTGTAACTTAGCCAATAAGGGAGCGACACACAGGAGGAGAGCAACTAGATGCTAAACACGTCACCGGAGACGTGCACCCATCCAGCTCCGAGAAGGGAGAGACACACACTGGACTCACCTGCTGGTTCTGCTCTGTGGTTCTGTGGTTCTGTGTCTCTCTGCTCTGCGTCTCTCTGCTCTGCGTCTCTCTGCTCTGCGTCTCTCTGCTCTGCGTCTCTCTGCGTCTCTCTCTCTGCTCTGCGTCTCTCTCTCTGCTCTGCGTCTCTCTGCTCTGCGTCTCTCTGCTCTGCGTCTCTCTGCTCTGCGTCTCTCTGCTCTGCGTCTCTCTGCTCTGCGTCTCTCTGCTCTGCGTCTCTCTGCTCTGCGTCTGAGGGCTGTGTGTCCTGTTCTACTTCTGCCTTACGGGTTTACGCTTCACTGAATGTGTGATTGTGCGCATGTGTGTGTGACAGAACATGCATGAATGCGCACGCTGCGTGTGTGTGTAAATAAGTGTGTGTGTGTGTTTGAGTGTCAGTGGGAGAGACAGAGGCGGGGGGGGATCACTCACCTGCATTAGAAATGCGTCTCCCTCTCTCCCAGTCCTGCTGGTCTCTCTCTCTCTCCAGCTGCTCCTGCTCTCTCTCCATCCTCTCTCTCTCCTGCTGCTCTCTCTCCATCCTCTCTCTCTCCTGCTGCTCTCTCTCCATCCTCTCTCTCTCCTCCTGCTCTCTCTCCTGCTCCAGGCGCTCTCTCTCCGCCTGCTCTCTCTCCGCACGCTCTCTCTCGCGTTCTCTCTCCAGCATGTCGTGCTCCAGTCTCTCCCTCTCCTGTCTCTCCAGCTCCTTCTGCCTTTGCAGCTCCACCTGCCTGGGGGACGAGAGGAGAGAGGGATGAGAGAGGAGAGAGGGATGAGAGGGAGGAGAGAGGGATGAGAGAGAAGGGAGGGGAGGGTAGGGTAGGAGGGAGGAGGAAGAGGAGGAGAGGGGAGAGGAGGGGAGGAAAAAGAGGAGGGGAGCACAGCACAGTGGAGAGGCTAACCAATTTCAGACCTACAGAGACATCACACAGCACTGCATCTTGTTATCATTATATAACACTCTCATTATATAATTGTTGTTTCACAAAAAAGACACAATTACGCAACCACATCTCACACAGCACTTTTCCTCTTATTTACAGAATAAATGATCTTGTCTTCCTGATTGATACTAAAAAAGACTGTGAATCGGTGATATGTTCCTGTAATAACACAGCAGGCATAACGTGCCTGGCTCTCACACATCCAGCCTCTCATCACTGCACAGGGGTGAGATGCTCTGAGTGGAGCATGAGAGATGAATCTGTGGACACTAGGGGGCAGCACACTCCATCGATAGGAGAGGAGAGAGGAGACAGGAGAGAGGAGACATGAGAGTGTACAGGAGACAGGAGAGGAGAGAGGAGACAGGAGAGAGGAGACATGAGAGAGGACAGGAAACAGGAGAGGAGAGAGGAGACAGGAGAGAGGAGACAGGAGAGTGGACAGGAGACAGGAGAGAAGAGAGGAGACAGTAGAGAGGAGACATGAGAGAGGACAGGAGACAGGAGAGGAGAGAGGAGACAGTAGACATGAGAGAGGACAGGAGACAGGAGAGGAGACAGGAGAGAGGAGACATGAGAGTGGACAGGAGACAGGAGAGGAGAGAGGAGACAGGAGAGAGGAGACAGGAGAGAGGAGAGGAGGGGAGACAGGAGGAGAAACAGGATAGAGGAGAGGAGACAGGAGGAGAGGGAGGGAGACAGGAAGAGAGAGGGGGGGGAGACAGGAGGAGAGGGAGGGAGACAGGAGGAGAGGGAGGGAGACAGGAGGAGAGAGGGGGGGAGACAGGAGGAGAGGGGAGAGGAGGGGAGACAGGAGGAGAGGGGAGACAGGAGGGGAGAGAGGAGAGGAGGGGAGACAGGAGGAGAGAGAGGAGACAAGAGGAGAGGAGACAGGAGGAGAGGGGGGAGAGAGGAGGGGAGAGAGGAGAGGAGGGGAGACAGGAGGAGGGATGCAGAGGAGGGTCTGAATGATCATCACATCCATTTTATTTCACACCTACTTACGTACCTTCCATTTTGATCTGTATTTATGTTACTTCCTGAGGTACTGACAGAGACCACTAACCCCCAGATTTACGGAGAGATTATCTCATCCACTCCAACTCTGCCCCTCTCTCTCATTCACACTCCATTCCTTTTTTCTTTTCTTCGCTTCATCCTTAAGGATTAAAGGGAATCTCCCTGTCTAAAAGGAGGTTCTCTCCCTCTCTCTCTCCCTCTCTCTCCCTCCAGGGTACCTCTCTCTCTCTCTCCCTCCAGGGTACTTGGGGTTCTCTCCTGTCTTCCTGACTCTCTCGTCTCTAAGCTGGTCTTTTCCCTCCATCCCTCAGGCCCTTTATACCTACTGACCTCATTCTCCATCTTCATCCACCTGACTCAGGACAGGACAGAAATAGAGAAGGGGGGGGGGGGAGGGGAAGAGAAAGGAGAGTAAGAGAGGAGGAGAGGAGAGGAGGAGCGTAAGAGAGGAGAGGAGGAGAGTAAGAGAGGAGAGGAGGAGAGTAAGAGAGGAGGAGAGGAGGAGAGTAAGAGAGGAGGAGAGTAAGAGAGGAGGAGAGGAGAGGAGGAGAGTAAGAGAGGAGGAGAGTAAGAGAGGAGAGGAGGAGAGTAAGAGAGGAGGAGAGTAAGAGAGGAGGACAGAGGAGAGTAAGAGAGGAGGAGAGAGGAGAGGAGGAGAGTAAGAGAGGAGGAGAGAGGAGAGGAGGAGAGTAAGAGATGAGGATAGTAAGAGAGGAGGACAGAGGAGAGTAAGAGAGGAGGAGAGGAGAGGAGGAGAGTAAGAGAGGAGGAGAGAGGAGAGGAGTAGAGTAAGAGAGGAGGAGAGTAAGAGAGCAGGAGAGTAAGAGAGGAGGAGAGGAGGAGAGTAAGAGAGGAGGAGAGGAGAGGAGGAGCGTAAGAGAGGAGAGGAGGAGAGTAAGAGAGGAGAGGAGGAGAGTAAGAGAGGAGGAGAGGAGGAGAGTAAGAGAGGAGGAGAGTAAGAGAGGAGGAGAGGAGAGGAGAGGAGGAGAGTAAGAGAGGAGGACAGAGGAGAGTAAGAGAGGAGGAGAGGAGAGGAGGAGAGTAAGAGAGGAGGAGAGAGGAGAGAGGAGGAGAGTAAGAGATGAGGATAGTAAGAGAGGAGGACAGAGGAGAGTAAGAGAGGAGGAGAGGAGGAGAGTAAGAGAGGAGGAGAGAGGAGAGGAGTAGAGTAAGAGAGGAGGAGAGTAAGAGAGCAGGAGAGTAAGAGAGGAGGAGAGGAGTAGAGTAAGAGAGGAGGAGAGGAGGAGAGTAAGAGAGGAGGAGAGTAAGAGAGGAGGAGAGAGGAGAGGAGTAGAGTAAGAGAGGAGGAGAGGAGGAGAGTAAGAGAGGAGTAGAGTAAGAGAGGAGGAGAGGAGGAGAGTAAGAGAGGAGGAGAGTAGGAGAGGAGGAGAGAGGAGAGGAGTAGAGTAGGAGAGGAGGAGAGGAGGCATCCCTGGCCTGGTTCCAGTCCTGAGAGGGTTAGAGGGAGGTTCATATGGGTTCATATAACTACATATTGATCAGAGATGGGAAGTAACAAAGTACAAATACTTTGTTACTGTACTTAAGTATATTTTTCTGGTATCAGTACTTTACTTCACAATTTGTCTGACAACTTTTTATTTTCACTCCTTACAATTTTTACACAAACATCTGTACTTTCTACTTCTTACATTTCCATGGTTCCATAACAGGCTTGTTACTTTAGTTTGAATCTGTATTGGTGGCTTGATCTCTCTCTCCTCCTTTCAATGTGTGTGTGAACAAAAAGTTTGGAACAGTAAAAAAAAAAAAAAAAAACGTTTGGAACAGATATTTTGGGGAAATAGGAAAATATTTTGAAAAAAGGTTTGCATCACTGATGAGTACACTTGATGAGGACTCTACTATACTGTACTATACTCTACTGTACATTATTGTACTGTGCTCTGCTTTTGTGTGTGAAAAAAGTACTTCAGGAGGGTGATAGGTGTGTGTGCGTGCACACACATGTATGTCCAAGTACGTGTGATAGAAAGTGAGTTTATTGGGTTTTTCAGGAGAGACAGTGTGTTAGTGTGTATACTAGTGTAAAAGCCAGGGGGACTGTCTTCCAGGGGAGCAGGGTGTGTGGTGTGTGTGGTGTGTGTGGTGTGTGTGGTGTGTTTGGTGTGTGTGGTGTGTGTGTGTATCCAGACCTGTGCTCAAGATAACGTCACCCAGCAGCAATGTTCTCCTTAGAGCAGCTACATTCCTATCGCTGCATGATCTCACACACACACACACACTTTAAAACAGACACTCCTTAGGACAGGAACACACACACACACTTACACACTTATTCACACACACTGCAGTAATGCTGCCCCTCAGCTACATTCCTGAATGCTGCGGCCAGATTCCCTCTCCATCACCAAACACTCCTCAGAAGCTAGAATGAAACACTCCACTCCCTCCTCCCTCTCCTTTTTCTTCCCCCCTCCTCTCTTCTCCTCTCCTCTCCCTCCTCTCCCCCCTCTCTCCTCTCCCCCTTCTCTCCTCTCCCCCCCCCCCATCTCTCCTCTCCTCTATCTGAGGGTTAAACCAGCCTCTTGTCTCCTGACATGCATTGCCTGGTGAACAGCTACGTTACTACGGAGACTGAACGTTACTACAACGACCTACTGACTAGACGCCCACGCTGGGGGGGGGGGGAGAGACAGCTGAGAGTGTAAATCCTGTATCTACAGATTGTTTACATCCTTATGAAAACTTAAAATCTGTATGTTGAGAATGTAAGCTATTGAAGAGCATTGAAACTCTCCTCAGTGATAAAGGTGATAGAACCAGGTAGCAGAGTCAGGCAGCTGTCTGGGTCTTGAGGGGCGGAGAGAGGAAGCTGCAGACAAACCTGGCAACCGCAGGCTCCAGCTGGTCAAAGCGGCTTTCCTCATTGGCTCAGGACACCTAGGCATCCCTGTCTGATTGGACAGAGGCCCAGAGGGTCCATATGCTGCTGCTGCAGTCAAACACTCGGCTCCATGTGCCCCCCTAACCAGCCACAGCCCGGACATGTGTGTGTGTGTGTGTGTGTATATGTGTGTGTGTGTGTTCGTGTATATGTGTGTGTGTGTGCGAGTGTTCGTGTATATGTGTGTGTGTGTTCGTGTATATGTGTGTGTGTGTGTGTGTGTGTTCGTGTATGTGTGTGTGTGTGTGTGTGTTCGTGTATATGTGTGTGTGTGTGTTCGTGTATATGTGTGTGTGTCAGAACCTGGAGAGTGTGTGTGAGTATGAACATGCTCCAGTCTGGTTTATCACTGAGGAATCTGTGTGTCATCAGGGTTGGAGACTCCAAAGACTTCTGTGATCATATATGGTTTGATCCATTCCTCACACACACACACACACACACACACACACAGGAAGGAATGTAACGTGACATAAGGCTCACACACACACCTTGTCTACTCCAGGCCATAGCTGAGCGATGAGAGAAGGCTGCAGATGGAGAGGTATATGTGTGTGGTGTGTGAGGGTGTGTGTATGGTGTGTGTGTATGGTGTGTGAGTGTGTATGGTGTGTGAGGGTGTGTGTATGGTGTGTGAGTGTGTATGGTGTGTGAGTGTGTGTGTTGTGTTGAGAGCTTTGACTTTGCAGCTGGAGCAGTGACTCAGCTAACCTAGTCTCTTGAGCTCGCTGGGACATGACCTTGGCGAGTCTAAATACATACCAGGCTCTTTCTACAGGAACGACATCATTACTGCCAATATAGACCAGGGTCAGAATAGATCACTGGGACCACAATACACTACACATGTCTGGTGAGGGAGACAGAAGAGAGGGATAGGTGGAGGGAGACAGAGAGAGGGAGGGATAGGTGGAGAGAGACAGAGAGAGGGAGGGATAGGTGGAGGGAGACATAGAGAGGGAAGATAGGTGGAGAGAGACAGAGAGAGGGAGGATAGGTGGAGAGAGACAGAGAGAGGGAGGGATAGGTGGAGAGAGACAGAGAGAGGGAGACAGAGAGAGGGAGGGATAGGTGGAGAGAGACAGAGAGAGGGAGGGAGGGAGACAGAGAGAGGGAGGTATAGGTGGAGGAGAGACAGAGAGAGGGAGGGAGGGAGACCAGAGAGAGGGAGGGATAGTGGAGAGAGAGAGGATGTGTAGAGAAATGTATAAAAGAGTGAAGCAGAAATAGAGAGAAAGTTGAAGAGAGAGACAGAGAGAGAGAGAGTGAGAGACAGAGAGTGAGAGACAGAGAGAAAGACAGAGAGAGAGACACAGGGGGCCTCATGTACGTACATTCGCAAACGTAGCGTTATTAAGCGCCATGGCCAACCCGCAGATTGCGCACTCTGTGATACTTCAGTTTACGTCGTATTTACGAAACCTGCAGGTCATCAGGTAATCAGAGCCTTTCTCCGCCACTATAGCGTACATTGCGAGCATTTAATACGCGCAATTGAATGGGCCTCCTTCTTTCTCTCTATCATGGATCAGCCACCAAAGTCAAAACAGCGATGACTGTTTGAAATGATCCTGATGCCAATATTTGTAATGTAGCGAGGAGTTTAACAACTGCTGGAATGGAATGTGAACGCTGAGTCGGAGATTCGATGTAATCTTTGATTTCTTCCAGTAACTGTAATATTGCATGGCTGCCTAATCTGTAACGCGTAATGATTTTGTGTTCACTCAACTCAAAAAGTGTGATCCTTGTGGCAAAAATGTGTGTGTGTGTGTGTCAGTGTGTGTGTGTGTCAGTGTGTGTGTGTGTGTCAGTGTGTGTGTGTGTCAGTGTGTGTGTGTGTGTCAGTGTGTGTGTGTGTGTCAGTGTGTGTGTGTGTGTCTGTGTGTGTGTCAGTGTGTGTGTGTGTCAGTGTGTGTGTGTGTGTGTGTGTGTCAGTGTGTGTGTGTGTCAGTGTGTGTGTGTGTGTGTGTCCTGTGATCACTCATGTAGGAGAGATGATGACTTTCAGATGGAGCTGCAGCTCTGCTTTATGAGCTGCCACATAAACAAGTCACGTCATGCCTCTGTACCACACCTCTCTCTCTCTCTCTCTCTCTCTCTCTCTCTCTCTCTCTCTCATGCACACACACTCTCTCTCTCTCTCTCTCTCTCTCTCTCTCTCTCTCTCTCTCTCTCTCTCTCTCTCTCTCTCTCTCTCTCTCTCTCTCTCTCTCTCTCTCTCTCTCTCTCTCTCTCTCTCTCTCTCTCTCTCTCTCTCTCTCTCTCTCCGTCTCTCTCTCTCTCTCTCTCTCTCTGTCTTCTCTTTGGTCTCTTTGTCTCTCTCTCACACGCTGGTGGTGGTCCACCAACTAATGAGGTGTCCTCTAACAGGATATTAGAGTCAGATTCTCAAGCCAGACCAGCCTGTGTGTAGTAACACACAATGAGACACATAGCATGAGTCCACTATCATGCCAGTAATCCACATTTTAACGTTTAAAACAGAGGTTGACAGAATTACCCATGAGGCCTTGCAGCCCAGTCAGGGAGGAGCTATTTTAATAACAGGAAGTAGAAGAACTTCGCTGAGTCCCATCACTTCCCCAGGGAGGAATAAAGAATCCATCCATCTTCCATGAAGATAGAGGGAGCACTGTTATCTGCCTGCCTGCCTGTCTGTCTGTCTGTCTGTCTGTCTGTTCTGGAACTACTAGCTTCTATCTCTGTGCTTCAGGAGGAGCGGGGTTGGAGCATTAGGAGTGTCCAAACTCATCAACATTTGTAAGTAAGTAAGTATTGAGTGTGCGTGTGTGTGTCTTCCAAAAATCCTGCTTATTTCCTCTCCCCAGAACACAATACATCCCCTGCTCCAATCCCCGTCACCCTCTTCTCCCCAAACCCCAGTCCACACATCCCTAACCCACTGCAGCCCCCAGCCCCCCTCCCCCCACCCCCGGCCCCCCTCCCCTGGCCCCCCGGCCTCCCTCCCCAGGCCTCCCTCCCCCGGCCTCCGGCCCCCCTCCCCCGGCCTCCGGCCCCCTCCCCCGGCCCCCTCACCCCGGCCCCCCTCCCCCGGCCCCCCTCCCCCGGCCCCCCTCCCACGGCCTCCCTCCCCGGCCCCCCTCCCCCGGCCCCCCTCCACGGACCCCCTCCCCGGCCACCCTCCCCAGCCTGGTGTAGCCTTGAGGGTTTAGGTTGGTTGAGGGGCAGTTCTATGGGCATATGTGAAGCCCTCTGTGACATGCTTGCGTGTAAAAAGGGCTATACAAATACATTTGATTTGGTGTATTGTGGGACAGGTGGAGGTCCTTACCTTCTCTGCATCTCCAGCTCTTCTACTGAAGGCCCATTCGGCACCTGAGGACTCTGCCTTGGCAACGTAGGACCTGGAGAGGGTCACACACACACACACACACACAGATAGGTTACATGCTGTGCGTCTTCCCAGGTGACCCCTGACTCCTGCATGAAGGCAGAGCCAGTCAGGAGACCAGCCCTGTCACTGTCACCTGATCACAGTCCACTCATCTCTTTACACCCGCTGATGTGTCTGCTGCTGGGGGCTGCTGAGAACCGGGCAGCCGTGGAGGGAGGGAGGAGGGAGGAGAGGGAGGGAGGGAGGGAGGAGGGAGGAGAGGGAGGAGAGGGAGGAGAGGGAGGAGAGGGATGGGAGGAGAGGGAGGAGAGAGAGAGGAGAGGGAGGGACGAGAGGGAGGGACGAGGGAGGGAGGGAGGGAGGGAGGGGAGGGAGGGAAAAAGATAGTACTGGCAGGGTTAGGGTTAGGGAGGTAGACAGGCAGGCCGGGCCAGTCTGAAAGGAGCTTGTATTTACAGTAGGATCACACTGATGTAGTCTCTCACAGAGAGAGGAGGGGAGAGAGGGAGGGAGAGAGAGGCAGAGAGGGAGAAAGAGAGAGGTAAAAAGATAGTAAGAGAGAAGAGAGCGGTAGCATTAAACAGAGAGAGAGGTATAGAGAGAGAGCGAGAGAGAGGGCAAACAGACAGGCACTAAGAACAGAAGCTTTGCAGCGTGTGACTATACTAATGCTGTTCCAGTAAGTGACCCCAGAGCAGTGCTTAGCAGTGTTGGCTGATATGGAGGCAAGGCAGAGGCAGCCATGTGGTCAGATTGTTACAGCTCATCAAGGAGCCATAAACGCCCTCCCTCCATCCCTCAACCATGATCTCAGAACAGATTTTACACAGACAATTCTGGGTGAGAAAGTAGATATCTCCCAGCATAGTACACACATCAAAACACACCAACACACACATACAGAGAAACTCTCTCTCTCTCTGTTCAACTCGTCGGTCTCTAACCCTAATCACAGGGTGTACTTCCTCTCTGAGAGTGTGTATGACAGCCCAGCAGCTGCTGTGAGCCTGCTGGGTCTTAAAGAGAGCAGACCAGCATCAGTGACAGTGAAACACAAACGCAGGCTAGACAGTAAGCAGGTTAAGCCTCCACAACACCAGCAGGAACAGACATATGAAACAGTAATCTTATAACCAGCCTTGCTATAAAATAGGACTTGCAGTGCACAATCACCCGGGCACCTTCAGCAGGGTACAGAGCAGGAGGTCCACTCACAGAATGAGCCAACACAGGAAACAAATATACCGTGTTCCTGCTGCAGGAGTACCTACATGACTGCAGAGAGAGAGAGGGTCTCTTGTGACAGCAGATGTACCTTCCGTCCGGCCTGGCCCCCGGCCTGGTCCCCAGCCTGGCCCCCGGCCTGGCCCCTGGCCCCAGCCCCCCTGCAGGGCTCTGGAAGGGGAGGTCCTCGACCATGCTGCCTCTCTCACATGCTCTCTGCTGCTGCCTGGCACTGGAGCTGCTCTCTTACTGAGCTCTGAGCTGAGACTGGGCTAAAGCAGAGGGCGAGCACACACACACACACTCTCTCTCTCTCTCTCTCTCACACACACACAGGCTGGAGATGGGCAGGGCTGGGGGGAGAGAGGCTGGGAGGAGGAACAGGAGGGAGAGAAAGGAGAGAGAGGCGGGAGGAGGGTGGAAAGGGGTGATGAGGAAAGGGGGAAGATGGACAGAGAGTTGGAAAGAGATGGAGGAATTGAATAGATAGACGGAGGGAGGGAGAGAGAGATGGAGGTGAGAGATAGGGAGAGAGAGAAGAAGGAGAGAAAGGGAGGGAGAGAGAGATGTAGAGAGATGGAGGGAGAGCAAGAGAGAGAAAGATGGAGAGAGAGAGGGAGAGTTGAAAGGAGAGAGAGAGATGGAAGGAGAGAGAGATGGAAGGAGAGAGAGAGAAGGAGTAATTACAGGATGTGAATGTTCTTGTCTTGCCGGACAGCTCAGTATACTTCCTGGATCTAATCAATAATTCATAGCTGAGGAGACCAAGGGCAGCGTGTGTGTGCGCGCGCGTGTGTGTGTGTTCAAGTGCGGAGACAGCAAACTCAGTCTAAGGATACAGAAAGGGGGTGGGGTGGGAGATAAACAGACAGAGAAAGAGACAGAGAGGGTGTGAAAGCCTTGTCTGACCTGGTCAAACCTGCTTTAGTGAGTAACTGACCTGGTCAGACCTGCTTTAGTGAGTAACTGACCTGGTCAGACCTGCTTTAGTGAGTAACTGACCTGGTCAGACCTGCTCTAGTGGGTAAATGACCTGGTCAGACCTGCTTTAGTGAGTAACTGACCTGGTCAGACCTGCTCTAGTGGGTAAATGACCTGGTCAGACCTGCTTTAGTGGGTAACTGACCTGGTCAGACCTGCTCTAGTGGGTAAATGACCTGGTCAGACCTGCTTTAGTGGGTAACTGACTGGTCAGACCTGCTCTAGTGGGTAAATGACCTGGTCAGACCTGCTTTAGTGGGTAATTGACTGGTCAGACCTGCTCTAGTGGGTAAATGACCTGGTCAGACCTGCTTTAGTGGGTAACTGACCTGGTCAGACCTGCTCTAGTGGGTAATTGACCTGGTCAGACCTGCTTTAGTGGGTAACTGACTGGTCAGACCTGCTCTAGTGGGTAAATGACCTGGTCAGACCTGCTTTAGTGGGTAACTGACCTGGTCAGACCTGCTTTAGTGGGTAACTGACTGGTCAGACCTGCTCTAGTGGGTAAATTACCTGGTCAGACCTGCTTTAGTGGGTAACTGACCTGGTCAGACCTGCTCTAGTGCGTAACTGACCTGGGCTGCGTTTCCCGAAAGCGTCGTAAGCCTAAGTTGATCGTAGAATCCATCGTACGACGAATGTTAGTTTTACGGGCCGTTCCCAAAGACACCGTAGCTAAAGTGTCTCTTGAAAATTCGTAGCTCTTGAAAGCGCATAGATTAGCCTACTCCTTACGAGCATGTTTGGGAAACGCACGTAAGAAATTGTATTTTGCTCGATCGTTGCTACGATCCATCATTATCGGGAAACACAGCCCTGGTCAGACCTGCTCTAGTGGGTAACTGCTGACTCAGGGTAGACTGGATGGATGGACCTGTATGCAGGACTGTATGGCTGCTTCCCCAACACCAAATACTACATTACCCAGCATTCATCTGGCACCTGCTGACAGAGCCGCCGAGGTAAGACTTTGAAAGCAAGTAAACACAGACGTTAGTAGATCTACAACATACTACAATATCATAATGCTACTTTGCAAGCAGATCTGCAATATCATCAAATTCTACTGTACTAGAAGATCTACAATATCCTACATTATACAACAGCTAGTTTCGAACAAGTAATTTGATTGAACAAAAAGCGTTTCATGAGTGTTGATATTTGGAGATAAGTTATCTCCAAATATCGTTAAAAGACCCAGTGCTGCACTGCGTCTTTTACTGGTAATGACCGTTCTCTCTATACTTTACTAGCTAAATAACTTAACCTAGCTCTAGCTAGTCTACCTAGGCTAGCAGCACAGTGCACAAATCAGTAAAAGGCTATTTGCTGCTGGTCAACAACAAAATCTGTCATTTCCACAGTAGCGGAAAGTTGTTAAATTTGTCACTAAATCCTGCGACAAAGTCCCTAAATTGGCAACAGCAGAGAATGTTTAATAACGGTTTAATAGTCGCTGTTTTGTCTTAAAAAGCCTTTTAAAATGTCAATGACGTCATACACATTGTACGGCCAGAGATACTGCTTTACGGCAAGCTCTGGTCACTTCCTTTTTTCTCTCGAGGCATCAACAACACAGCTGACAGGTTAGGCTCTCCCTGTCAATACACATGCTAGAAAGAGTTTTGGCTTGCTAATGTTGTTGCTAATGTTGCTAATGCTCTGACAGTCTGGTTCCGCTTCGGATCCCATCAAGCGGGATCTCTGGCTGTAGTCAGTCCTTCACTAACCAATCAGCATTCATTAGCAGAATGCTAGCGTGTTATGGGCAACAACGACTCACCCTGTAAGAAATAAAAAGGACATAAATACTCGTTCATTCAACTTTCGACCTATAATCCATGTTGAACATGCACAAACTACAATCAAATCTGAGATTTATCAACGACAATCAGGTGAAAGAGACAAATTTAGCCATTTAGCTCCATAGACACCCATTCATTTTGCACTCGACCGCGATCACCCCCAGTGGAAATCTGATGTAACTGCAAAAGAATGTGCCTAAAAACGCCTAAACAGCCCAAAGTACATTGAAAGCTGTTCTTGAACCATTTGGAGTACATGCATGTAAATGGTCTCTTTTGAAAGCTGACACTCTGAAGTTATTTCCCCTGTTGTCAGGACCCCTGTCAGTCCTACTGGTGTTGAGTAATAGAAGCTTGAACACAAGGAAAGTGAAAGTTTCTATTTCCGCCTAGATTTTGTTTTGAAAACAGAGGCCTGAAGAGGCCTAGAGGTGGTAGGTATTAGCTGGAAGACAACATTGGACCACAGGTTGAAGCCTTACCCAATTCAAATCAAAAGTCAAACAAAATACCACAATATATTCATATTTGACACATGTTTTTATAAGAGTACATCCAGGTGTTTTCTAAAAGGGCCTTTTGGAGACTCCAAAATGACCCTTTGTAACCAAGGTCAAATACTTAGGATAAAAAGGTATTATTTTTTATAATTGTTATCTCTAATGAAAGGTGGTACTTAGAACTACCATATATAATAGCTAAATCCCTAATTAGTATTACTGAAACACAAAAACTGAAGCATGAACACATTGGAGTGCTTTATCTGCAGGGAGGGGGCAGGACGCACAGACCTAGTTGGCTTTAGAGGGCTGTCAACGGGGCATGGAAGCTCCTATTGGGTCAAACAAGGTGTCAATCGAAAGGGGAGGACATTTTGACACCTTCATATCGTGAATACTCCATTGCTAACCGGAGATAAGACCACTTTTATGTAAACAAGTTGTTTCTTCCATCACCTAACTTGCATAATGAAACAAAGGATAATGGCTATTTATGAATGTAAAACATTGTATTTGGACAAACTACTTTACATGGTTAGATACTTTGGACCCTTGGAAATGTACGCAGATCAAGTTTTGATGGGTTGTTTGCATACCTGGATGACACTGAACCTTTGAGGGTAAGTAGAGACGTTTGGCTTTGGCGTTGTTTACAAAGTGGTGACTGGACAAAGACGTTGACTATACTTGTTGTTGTGACTCGATCTTGAAATGGTTTACATATCTACAAGCACAAGAATTGTAGCTTTCCAATGACGTACAACATGTGTAGCAGTCTAAAAAATATATTTATTAACATTTAGTGCGTAGTAACTGGGGGAGGAGGGGGCAGTGTTTCGGGGCCGCGGGCGGGCCCGGACCGTAGTCAGGTTTTTAATAGGGAGTGGACAGGCTCTCCTTAGACAGGCTCTGGCAACAGTAAGCTGTCAGGAAACAGTGTGTTGCTTGGCAACAGTCCAGCGGAGGTGCTGAAATATTTTGTCTTGTCGGAGCAAAATAAATGATATAAATAATCAAAAATCATAATATGTTGTCGCTTTGTTAAAACTGCCACTTGTAGAACTGGTGTTGTTTAAACGCAATACATCATCCAAATAATGTTACAATATCCAAACCCTGTTTTACTCTCTGAGGAGACCAGCTCATCCCACAGCTTTCCCTGACCTGCAGAACCTTCAGCTTGTTAGCAAGTAATCAAATCACAAATTAATTAAACGTTATCTGATCTAATTAATCATTGATTTAAACCGTCGTAGAGGGACCTTAAGTGGTTGCTAGCGTGTCATATAGCTCCATGTCCCTTCATACAGATGTAGGCTAATTAGCAGACACAGGCAGTGAGTGCTGCATCAGTTAGCCAGGGTGACATCTACACCCCCCTCTCAGGGCCTCAATGTGTGCGGCTGCAGGGAGCCAGTCTGGCGGCTCAACACACGGCTTCCCCACCCTCTCCCTGGGAACAAGGAGGGGAAGGAGAAGGAGGGGGAGGAGGAGGGAGAGGAGGAAAGGGGGGGAGGATGAGGGGGAGGATAAGGAGGAGGGGGGGAAGGAGGGGGGGAGGGTTGTAACTATAACCGTGTGACATGGCGAGGCCTAATGAAACCGGATCTGCCTAGCGACAGGCTGCAGGCGATCCTGGACACAGTGGTTCCTAACCCTGGACACCCACAGCAGGGAGAAACACTTTTATTCTGTGAGAGACAGAAAGCACATCAGCATGTTTCTGAACACTGCTAGCTGTCTCCTCATAGCATGATACAGGCTGCATGATCAGCTGGACTCTGGTGTGGAATTACTGCTGAGCCAGAGGAACACACACACGCAGAGGCACGCCATGGTAACAGACAGATAACCTATAGATTTGATGCTCCATTAACTGTTCAAGACAAATATTCTCATCTGCTCTATACAATACTGTCTAACATCCCCCCCTCCCCACTCACTGCGCAGCAGGATCTGAGCATGGCTGATCTTCTGCTGGGGGAAACGGCCCAGTCTGGGCGCAGGCATTTCAGAGGATGTCTTGGAGTCCCGAGTCTGGTCAGTCAGCCAGCCAGTCAACCAGTCAGTCAGCAGTACAGTCTGTCAGTCAGTCAGTCAGCAGTACAGTCAGTCAGTCAGCAGTGCAGTCAGTCAGTCAGTCAGCAGTACAGTCAGTCAGTCAGCAGTGCAGTCAGTCAGTCAGTCAGCAGTACAGTCAGTCAGTCAGTCAACAGTACAGTCAGTCAGTCAGCAGTGCAGTCAGTCAGTCAGCAGTGCAGTCAGTCAGTCAGTCAGTCAGCAGTACAGTCAGTCAGTCAGCAGTGCAGTCAGTCAATCAGTCAGCAGTACAGTCAGTCAGTCAGTCAGCAGTACAGTCAGTCAGTCAGCAGTACAGTCAGTCAGTCAGTCAACAGTACAGTCAGTCAGTCAGTCAGCAGTACAGTCAGTCAGTCAACAGTACAGTCAGTCAGTCAGTCAACAGTACAGTCAGTCAGTCAGTCAGTCAGCAGTACAGTCAGTCAGTCAGTCAACAGTACAGTCAGTCAGTCAGTCAGCAGTACAGTCAGTCAGTCAACAGTACAGTCAGTCAGTCAGTCAACAGTACAGTCAGTCAGTCAGTCATTCTGCTGATGTCTGCATGGCCTCTTTCTCTCTGCCCTGGTCTCTGGTCCAGCTGTGTGTGTGTGTGTTCGGTGTGTGTGTGTGTGCGTGTGTTCGGTGTGTGTGTGTGTGTTCGGTGTGTGTGTGTTCGGTGTGTGTGTGTGTGTTCGGTGTGTGTGTGTTCGGTGTGTGTGTGTTCGGTGTGTGTGTGTGTGTGTTCGGTGTGTGTGTGTGTGTGTTCGGTGTGTGTGTGTGTTCGGTGTGTGTGTGTTCGGTGTGTGTGTGTGTTCGGTGTGTGTGTGTGTTCGGTGTGTGTGTGTGTGTGTGTTCGGTGTGTGTGTGTTCGGTGTGTTCGGTGTGTGTGTGTGTGTTCGGTGTGTGTGTGTGTGTTCGGTGTGTGTGTGTGTGTTCGGTGTGTGTGTGTGTGTTCGGTGTGTGTGTGTGTGTTCGGTGTGTGTGTGTGTGTGTGTTCGGTGTGTGTGTGTGTGTTCGGTGTGTGTGTGTGTGTTCGGTGTGTGTGTGTGTGTGTTCGGTGTGTGTCCAGCCAGCAGTTGTCAGAGCGGGGATGGAGTGAGTCTGCTGCCCAGCTGGGTGGACTCATCGATAAGAACCAGGCGGGAGGACGCCCCCCTCCTGACGCAACCAAGTCACGAAACAAATACATCCCAGGCTCCTGGGGAGCAGGAGGAGGAGGTGGGGGGGTGTTAGTTACGAACCCCCCTCCCTCCCCTGCAACCCCAAAGCCAGACCTCGAGAGCTCCACAAACAAGCAAACTACTTGTGGCTCAAGCGCTGGTTGTTTCTAGATGACGTATGCTGGAAAGGGACAGAGAGATCTAGAAATACACTCATATAAACACACACGCTTTTAAATAAGCACACACACGTGCTAGTCAGACGCTGTCTCCCCTTCCAGACAGACTGGAGATCAACAAGCTGTTTAGGATCACCAGCTCTCATCACAACCTAGTCCAGACCCAGGACCAGACCCAGGACCAGACCCAGGACCAGGACCAGACCCAGGACCAGACCCAGACCCAGGACCAGACCCAGACCCAGGACCAGGACCAGGACCAGACCCAGGACCAGACCCAGGACCAGACCCAGACCCAGACCCAGGACCAGGACCAGGACCAGACCCAGGACCAGGACCAGACCCAGGACCAGACCCAGGACCAGACCCAGGACCAGACCCAGGACCAGACCCAGACCCAGGACCAGGACCAGACCCAGGACCAGACCCAGGACCAGGACCAGACCCAGACCCAGGACCAGGACCAGGACCAGGACCAGACCCAGGACCAGACCCAGGACCAGACCCAGGACCAGACCCAGTGGGGCCAACAGAAGCCAGCCAGCCAGATCAACACCCCTGAAAACCCGGCTAAGTTCACACTCACACCCCCAGACAGCTGAACACGCACACACCAACTGATAAACACACACACACACACAGGCAGTGAGGTCATGCAGTCATCCCCACACACAGGCAGTTTCGACAGGGTATCACAACAGGGTATTTATACCTTCCAGGTGCCACATAAATACTGACATGCCAGGCTCCCAGTGTTGCTGGGTGGAGCAAAACTGGGGCTGTGAAGGAGGGGGGTAAACTTGGAGGGCACAGGTAAGCCAGACAATGTCCCTGGGTGTCGAGTGTGTGTATGTGCTTGTGTGTGTGTGGTGTGTGTGTTCAGCTGTCTGGGTGTGTGTGTGTGTGTGTGTGTGTGTGTGTGTGTGTGTGTGTGTGTGTGAGTGGCTGTGTGTGTGGTGTGTGTTCAGCTGTCTGGGGGTGTGTGTCTGAGTGTCTGTCACAGATACTAACAGAAGCTGGAGAAGTGACAGACAAAGTGTGTGTGTGTGAGAGTGTGTGAGTGTGTGTCTGGAGAACATCTCTGTTGGAGGCTCAACAGCCATATATGGCCTTCTATCCCTGCCCCCTCCCCCCTCCAGCCCTCCACCCCCCCTCCACCCCCTCCACCCCTCCCCCCGCTACACCATGCTACACCGAAGCCTACTTCAAGACATCACAAGAACAAATCTCCAGTCTACTTTTATACAGCTTATACTGAAAAGAATAATGATACAGTTCTGCATGCAGAACCTAGAGGCCTACTTCCAGACCGAAACATTTACATCTATATATACACCCTGAGATATACACATATACACATCTAGATGTATATATCTCCAGTCAGTGATATCAACCTGGCTGGTTGTGTAGGATCTGTGTGTGATCATTCCAGCCTCTAACTCTCCTGTCTCCCCTGCAGGCTGCAGTACCACCAGCTCCCAACAGGGGGAGACAGGAACAGAGGATGAGGTCAGGTTCTAAGTCTGAAACAGAAGTTTTCACCAGCAGAAAGTTACCCTGTCCACTCCTCTACAGAGACAGACATCAACATAATCCAGCCTCTATCTCGAGCCTCCATCTCCAGCCTCCACCTCCAGCCTCCACCTCCAGCCTCCACCTCCAGCCTCTATATCCAGCCTCTATATCCAGCCCCGGACAAGAGCTCCACACACACAGACATAATGTTGACACCCTTACCCTGATGAGACGACATCACCAGGAGAGAGAGAGGGAGAGAGGGAAAGGGAGAGGAAGGGAGAGAGGGAGAGGAAGGGAGAGGAAGGGAGGGAGTAAGAGAGGTGTAAAACAGGGAGAGACTGGAGAAGACAATATGTAGACTCCTATGCAAGTGGAGCTGGAGAACTACACTCAGACTCTCTGGGAGAGAGGGTTAACTACACTCAGACTCTCTGGGAGAGAGGGTTAACTACACTCAGACTCTCTGGGAGAGAGGGTTAACTACACTCAGACTCTCTGGGAGAGAGGGTTAACTACACTCAGACTCTCTGGGAGAGAGGGTTAACTACACTGAAAACAAGTCTGTCGACCTAAACGTCTCGCTGGCAAACAACAGTGCAGGAAACAGTTCAGGCGCATTTTTTTATTGTATTAATCTAACAGACGTTTTGATCCAAAGCGACAAACTGACAGTCCAGCTGAAGATCAAGGATCTGAAGAGCAGATGTCAGGGTGGAGGAACAGTCTGGATTTTATATCACAAGCCACTCCTTATCTCTCCCTCTCTCTTATTTATTGTGTGTGTAACAGGCTTGATCAGGCAGATAAAGAGGGGGTCAAGAGCATGCGCTTGTTTTAGTTTCAAGTAGACCTGAACAAGACTTAGTAAACACACACACTCACCCTGCAACACGCTGCAACACCCTGAGGCCTACATTAGAACACAGGCCAATTACATCCAATTTACGGGTGCACACACATACACAGCACGGCGTGCGAAGGTCGCTAAACAGATGATCTCAGCGCTCCCAGAGGCAGCCTGGCAGAAACTCTTCTCAGCAGAGTGACTGTGTCACTGTGTCATACAAACCGGTACCAAGTTGGTACTCAAACAAAACAAACAGCACCATCCCAGAATATCTGAAGTTACGGTAGTACCTGCTACACCTGCTACACATGCTACACCTGCTACACATGCTACACCTGCTACACCTGCTACACCTGCTACACATGCTACACCTGCTACACATGCTACACCTGCTACACCTGCTACACCTGCTACACATGCTACACATGCTACACCTGCTACACCTGCTACACATGCTACACCTGGTACACCTGCTACACCTGCTACACCTGGTGCACATGCTACACCTGCTACACCTGCTACACCTGCTACACATGCTACACCTGGTACACCTGCTACACCTGCTACACCTGCTACACATGCTACACCTGGTACACCTGCTACACCTGCTACACATGCTACACCTGCTACACATGCTACACCTGCTACACATGCTACACCTGGTGCACATGCTACACCTGGTGCACATGCTACACATGCTACACCTGCTACACCTGGCGCACATGCTACACCTGCTACACATGCTACACCTGGTGCACATGCTACACCTGCTACACATGCTACACCTGCTACACCTGCTACACCTGCTACACCTGCTACACCTGCTACACCTGCTACACATGCTACACCTGCTACACCTGGCGCACATGCTACACATGCTACACATGCTACACCTGGTGCACATGCTACACCTGCTACACCTGCTGCACATGCTACACATGCTACACATGCTACACCTGGTGCACATGCTACACCTGCTACACCTGCTACACCTGCTACACATGCTACACCTGCTACACCTGGTGCACATGCTACACCTGGCGCACATGCTACACCTGCTACACCTGGTGCACATGCTACACCTGCTACACCTGCTACACCTGCTACACCTGCTACACCTGCTACACCTGGTGCACATGCTACACCTGGTGCACATGCTACACCTGGTGCACATGCTACACCTGCTACACCTGCTACACATGCTACACATGCTACACCTGGTGCACATGCTACACCTGGTGCACATGCTACACCTGGTGCACATGCTACACCTGGTGCACATGCTACACCTGGTGCACATGCTACACCTGCTACACCTGCTACACCTGCTACACATGCTACACCTGGTGCACATGCTACACCTGGTGCACATGCTACACCTGCTACACATGCTACACCTGGTGCACATGCTACACATGCTACACATGCTACACCTGGTGCACATGCTACACCTGCTACACATGCTACACCTGCTACACATGCTACACCTGCTACACATGCTACACCTGCTACACATGCTACACCTGCTACACATGCTACACCTGCTACACATGCTACACCTGCTGCACATGCTACACCTGGTGCACATGCTACACCTGGTGCACATGCTACACATGCTACACCTGCTACACATGCTACACCTGGTGCACATGCTACACCTGGTGCACATGCTACACATGCTACACCTGCTACACCTGCTACACCTGCTACACATGCTACACCTGCTACACCTGGTGCCTAGGCAGAGTCAGACAAGCACAGTGTTACCAACACAATCGCTAAAAGTCGCTAGATTAATAAAAAAATCACTAGGGAAGGCGAAAAGTCGCTAAATCTACCGACAAATTTGTTAAATTGGCAACACTGGACAAGCAGCTAATGCTGCAGGCGCTCCGCTCAGACAGGTAGGCCACGCTGCCGGTTTAACCACACCTACCCTAACCAGTACTGAGAGATTTGAACCAGCAACCTTCAAACTACTGACCAACAGCAAGCCATCCAGACAGCTAGCCTCCCAACTAAACAGCCAGCTATCCAGCCAGTCAACTCACCAGCCAGCCAGCAATACTACTAGCTATCCAACTAACCAGCCAGCTATCTAACCAGCAAGCCAGCCAGCTATCTAACCAGCAAGCCAGCCAGCTACCCAGCCATGGTCTTCTCCCCCCGTCTTACCGGAGTCCTGGGCGTTGAGCACCTCCAGAGCGTGCATCATGGCACTAGCAAACACGTTGGCGTCCTCCTTGCTGCCGAAGTTCAGGCCGTACACCTGCCGGGCGTCGCGCCACTGGTGGAAGGTCTGCGTGGCCTGGTTGTACTTCAGACCCTTGGGGATGGCACAGTTTATCACCACCTGGAGAGAGACAAGGTCATACTTTATAACCCTGGTCCATTATACTATCTGTATTTACCAGACATAGTGTAACAATAACCACCTCTCAGCTATCAGGCACAGTGATTCCAGTGCAACAACAATGTCTCAACTTCATCTGGGTTATCAGGAACCTCTGACAACTTTCTGATGGGCCTAGCAGCTTCACCCCCTCTTCTCAGTCCAGCAGAAAGGTGCAGCTCAGCTCATCATTTAGCTCATTAATGTCCCATCTAAAACCAATAGACTATAAATAGTTTCCCCTCACACTGAAGGGGGAGAATCCTCCACACATTGAGTGTGAGGGAGACGTTTAGACTATAGGGCAAGAGGAGAGGAGGAGAGAAGAGAGGAGAGGAGGAGAGGAGAGGAGGAGAGAGAGGAGAGGAGGAGAGAGGAGAGGAGAGGAAAGGAGGAGAGAGGAAAGGAGAGGAGGAGAGAGAGGAGAGAGGAAAGGAGGAGAGAGGAGAGGAGGAGATAGAGGAGAGGAGAGGAGGAGAGAGGAAAGGAGGAGAGGAGAGGAGGAGATAGAGGAGAGGAGGAGAGAGGAAAGGAGGAGAGGAGAGGAGGAGAGAGAGGAAGAGAGAGAGGAAAGGAGGAGAGAGGAGAGGAGAGAGAGGGAGAGAGAGAAAGAGAGGAGGAGGAGGAGGGTCTAATGACTCGCCCTGCTCTGGCCTGCCGCCATGGGGGAGAGTTAATAAGTAAGACAGAGAGGATTGTGGGATTGATGATGTAACACATGCAGGGCCGTATCCCACAGGAGGAATTCTTCACCTTACTGTCACTCACACACACACACATCAAATATAAAGTCAACAGAGAGAGTCTCCTGAGACCATGTAGCACGCACACACTCACACACACCATGGCCTTGTGCGGCCACTATCTATCAGAACCTACAGAGGCCTGGAGGGGATGGATACTGCAGACCTCAGAGAGAGAGAGAGAGAGAGAGAGAGAGAGAGACGGAGAGAGAGGGGGGAGAGAGGGAGAGAGAGAGATGGAGAGAGACAGAGAGAGAGAGAACAGCTTGACGCAGCATTCAGGGGTCATCTATCCACTGTTACAATGACTCACCAGATGAGACTGATACATGGTGACAGAGAGAGAAATGGGAGGGAGAGACAGAGAGAGACAGACTGAGAGGGGGTGATCAGCTGCCTGTGTATGGAAGCTGTGAGTGGTTTCTTGTGAGCTCAGCTACAACCCTGAGCTTGGCCAGACCTGGGTCAAAACTCCTCCTCAGCCTGATAGAACCTCTACTAGACTGATGAAGAACAGCAGCCCAGCAAACTCTGGCTCCATCCAGGGCCGGCCCGACCCAATAAACAAATCAAACATTTGTTTACGGCCCTGTGATTGGTTCGCCCCCCCCCCCCCAATTTTTTGTTTGTTTGTAAAAACAAATGTTTTTGCCAATCAATGGGCCCCATACCCTATTTTAGTTTAGGGCCCCCAAAACCCTAGGGCCTACCCTGCAGATAACTACCCTGGCTCCATGAATCAGAAACTATTTAGCAAAGTTTTCTGTGCTAACAAAGTTAGCACAGAAAACTTTGTGCTAACAAAGTTAGCACAGAGACCATCCCCCCCCGCACCCCCCCTGACCTGGTGCCCCCCCTCCACCTGGTGCCCCCCCCCTCACCTGGTGCCCCCCCCCCATCACCTGGTGGTCCCCCCCTGACCTGGTGCCCCCCCTCCACCTGGTGCCCCCCCCCTCACCTGGTGCCCCCCCCCATCACCTGGTGGTCCCCCCCCGACCTGGTGCCCCCCTCACCTGGTGCCCCCCTGACCTGGTGCCCCCCTCACCTGGTGCCCCCCTCACCTGGTGCCCCCTTGACCTGGTGCCCCCCTCACCTGGTCCCCCTTGACCTGGTGCCCCCTCACCTGGTCCCCCCCTCACCTGGTCCCCCCCTCACCTGGTCCCCCCCTCACCTGGTGGTCCTGTATCTTGCGTCCCACCACCCTGAAGGCGTTGTTGCCGGTGTGGTGGTAGATGTGCACCCTGCTGAAGCCCGTGGAGCCCCCTGCTGGAACCCACTTCTTGTTGGCGTCATCGTACACCATGACCGCTGCCCGCGCCTGGCAGATACTCTGTTCACTGGAGGAGGGGGGGAGATACAGGTCAGCTACATTAACAAAAGGAGACATTATGATTAACACACACACATTTAAAGACCTTTTGAAACTTTTTTTTTCTAAAGCATTTGTTCCACCTTTTGAAACTTTTGGACCTTTGAAAGATCCAAAGATCACAGTGGAAGGTGAGGAGACAGGAGGAGAGGGGAAAGGGAAACAGTAGAGTAAATGAGTACTTGATGAGGACTCTACCCCATCTCTGGACACCCATATCTCTGTTCCTGTGCTACATCAGCCCCCTCTATCTCCCCAACCCCATCACACAGCAAAGCGAGCCACCATGGTAAACATGGAACTTGCCTGTTCTCAGCAAATGATCTCTGTTGCCATAACAGAAAATACGAGCGCTTGTTCAAAACTCCCTGGAACAGTTCTGATAGTGTTTGTGTGTGAATGTTTGTGTGTGTGCATGTTTGTGTGTGTGTGTGTGTGTGTGTATGTGGTGGTGGTGTGTGTGAGTTTTCCACTGAGAACATTCTAGCTTGTTCAGCTCAGACTCCGTCCTCTCCCCCTCCCTCTCCCTCTCTACCGCACCAGAGAGACTGTGATTTCAGGACACTAGCAGAGTACGATCTCTCTCTGGAAGGACATGGGAGAGTTGTGGCTAGAAGTGAGGATTAGGACTAGGACTAGGGCTGGGGGGAGAGAAAGAGAGAGAGGGAGAGGGGAAAGAGAGGGAGAACGAGAGAAACGGAAAGCATACAGCACAACCTGAGAAAGATCAGGCAACTAACTAGCCTGGTGGCTAACTAACACCATCTAGCTTCTAGAAAATACCGGATCTTGACCTGCCTGCTCAGCACTCTGGCTGGCTGGTGTGTGGTTGTATGTAAACTATGTTTTAGAGGAGGAAACACAGGCATGTCTGTAGCCTCAGAACATCTGGAAGATATTAGGAGGGAGCGGAGGAGGGGAAGAGAAGAGGAGGGGGGAGAGGAGGAAGAGGGGAGGGAGGGAGAGGAGGAGTGGGAGAGAGAGAGGAGGAGGGGGGAGAGAGAGAGGAGGAGGGAGAGAGGAGGGTGGGAGAGAGAGAGGAGGGGGGAGAGGAGGAGGAGGAGAGAGGAGGAGGGGGAGAGAGAGGAGGAGGGGAGAGAAGAGAGGGGGAGAGAGGAGGAGGGGAGGAGAGGAGGAGGGGGAGAGAGAGAGAGGAGGGGTGAGAGAGGAGGAGGGGGGAGAGAGAGAGGATGAGGGGGGAGAGAGGAGGAGGGGGGGGAGGAGGGGGAGGAGAGGAGGAGGGGAGGGAGAGGAGAGGGGGGAGAGAGGAGGGGGGGAGAGGAGGAGGGGGGAAAGGAGGAGGGGGAGGAGGATGGGGGAGAGAGAGAGGAGGAGGTGGAGGAGAGGAGGAGGGGGGGAGAGGAGGAGGGGTGAGAGAGAGAGGAGGAGGGGATGAGAGAGAGAGGAGGAGGGAGAGAGGAGGAGGGGGGAGAAGAGAGAGGAGGGGGGAGAGGAGGAGGGGGAGAGGAGGAGGGGGAGGAGGATGGGGGAGAGAGAGAGGAGGAGGTGGAGGAGAGGAGGAGGGGGGAGAGGAGGAGGGGGGAGAGAGAGAGGAGGAGAGAGGAGGAGGGGGAGAGAGAGAGGAGGAGGGAGAGAGGAGGAGGGAGAGAGGAGGAGGGGGGAGAGAGAGAGGAGGAGGGAGAGGAGGAGGGGGAGAGAGAGAGGAGGAGAGAGGAGAGAGAGGAGGGGGAGAGCAGAGAGGAGGAGGGAGAGAGGAGGAGGGGGGAGAGAGAGGAGGAGGGGGGAGAGAGAGAGGAGGGGGGAGAGAGAGAGAGGAGGAGGGGGGAGAGAGAGGAGGGGAAGAAAAGAGGAGGAGGGGGGAGAGAGAGAGGAGGAGGGGAGAGAGAGAGGAGGAGGAAAGAGGAGGAGGGGGAGAGAGAGAGGAGGGGGGGAGAGGAGGAGGGGGGAGAGAGAGAGGAGGAGGGGGGAGAGAGAGAGAGGAGGAGGGGAGGAAGAAAAGAGGAGGACAGCATTAGTGGTAGAGGCCGAGGTCAGAGCTGTTTTTACATGGTAAAACTGGACTCACTCACACAGTCTGAGATATCCATCACACTGACCATGCATGTTGGTACTAAGGGCACTACAGAGTAGGGATGCAGCGATTAACCGCTTTGACTCTTAACTTTATGGTACATTACTGTTCTATGAACAACGGTTGCACAGTGAGGAAATTAAAATAAATACTGCCAGAGTTCAGTGCAAACAGTTCTGGAGAATTCAGTTTCCCTGTTTCACCTTCAGCGCGCCTGCACAAAATCATGACGTTTTCTCCTGTTGCTAGCTTGAGCTGATGGTATGCCTGATGGTAAGGTGATTTATCATTGCATGTGTTAGTGTACCTACTTTTCATCAGCATAACGTACATTTCTTGTTGTTTAGTATGTTTAGATTTCAGAGGTTTTATTGCCCCATCGTTAGTCAGATGCTAATTCTAGCTTTCGCCCTGTTTTCAGAGTTCCTGTGTAACAGCTAATGCGTGTAGTGAGCCTAATTTACTAATGTATCCAAATTGGCTATGCACACGACAGTGATATGTAGGTGTTTCAGACTGTGATATGTAGCTGTTTCAGACAGTGATATGTAGGTGCTTCAGACAGTGATATGTAGGTATTTCAGACAGTGATATGTAGGTGTTTCAGACAGTGATATGTAGCTGTTTCAGACAGTGATATGTAGGTGTTTCAGACAGTGATATGTAGGTATTTCAGACAGTGATATGTAGGTGTTTCAGACAGTGATATGTAGGTGTTTCAGACAGTGATATGTATGTATTTCCGGGGGGGAAATAGGACGGGTCTAGAACTTCCGGTTAAGTTTGAAACGTGACTTTTAATAACCAGAACAGGTTATGTTAACCCTTAGCTATTGCTCTCTTAACCCTGCACTCAGATTGTGCAGCTTCTCACTTGTTTTCTTATTTTTTTCATCGACCGATAACACTAACAGGTCGCCCTCACGGACATCTGTACAATGTTGTACAATAAAACCTCAAATTTAAGAATTGTATGTGATTTTATACATCCCTAGTGTTGTGAAATAAATTCATGCATAATCGTTAAACCTTGATTATTCCTCAGACTATAATTGTACCATCTATAAACGTTGCATCCCTACAGAGTTACCGTAACCGCATATCAAGCATTACAACACTGAACCCCAACTATAGGCTACAACATGCTTTTAAAAGGATACCGCTAAAACAGGCTACAGCTAGCATATATGGGCTTACGTTCACATTTTCAGGACATAGCTATCAGATGTTAGCCACCCCTGGCCAGCTTGAACAGTCTGATGATAGCTAATATATCTAAACTGCTGCTAGAACAACCCTTCGAGCTTTCTGACCGTCTTGGTGGGAAAGTGAAACAATTTTAGGCTCGCTACGATTTAAACATGATATTTATTTACAACAATAGCGCCACAGGGGAACAAACACGAACACACCCAACTACTTCAACCTGGTCCCAACCAGCAGCCCGCCTGGTCTTCAATCTACCCAGACGCTCCCATGTTACCCCGCTCCTCATCTCCCTCCACTGGGTTCCCATCACGGCCCGTATCAGATTCAAGACCCTGGTACTGACCTTCCGAGCAGTGAACGGGACTGCACCCGACTACATCAAGTCTCTCCTCCAGCCTTACACCCCCACCCGCCACCTACGGTCTTCTTCTGACAACCGTCTGGTGGTCCCACCTCTCAAGTGCGCCCGCTCCCAACACAAGCTCTTCTCCTGTCTGGCCCCCCAATGATGGAATCATCTCCCCACCTCCATCCGAGATACTGCCTGTCTCGACCAGCCGCAACCTATCTGAACAATGCCCTCAAGAGCGTCAACGCCCGGTTTCATTGACAATGAATTGGAAGCCGCCGCCCCGCGCCGCCCAGCGCCGCCCCGCGCCGCCCAGCGCCGCCCCGCGCCGCTGTAGTGGACACGCAGGGTTAGTTAACCTCCTCAGAATGAGTCGGACAACACTGCAGCACAGTATAGTTATGAAGGCATTCTGTCCTTGTCGATCTGAATACGATAAATACACTGCCTGTTTCTGAGCATGCTGAATTATGTAACAGTGCGGGGAGAGAGAGTAGATAATCCAATGTAGTGTTGCTGTAACAAAACAGCAAAAATACAGGCAGAACCTGTTTTCACAAATTATATTTACCCTGTGTCTGTGAGAGCTCTCCATTCTTTTTTATAGCATCAACCTACACACTCCACACACACACACACACACACACTCCACACACACACACACACTCCACACACACACACACACACACACACTCCACACACACACACACACTCCACACACACACACACACACACACACACACACACACCACACACACACACTCCACACACACACGCACACACACTCCACACACACACACACACACTCCACACACACACACACACACACACACACACACACACTCAGGGGGAGCACAGAAGCCAGTCTGCCAGAGTTCTATCCCCCTGTGAGACCCCAAGCAGGAATGCAAGGAGGGGGTGCTGGTGTGTGTGTTGCGCTGGTGTGTGTGGGAGTCAGGTGGCTGAGCGGTGAGGGAGTCGGGCTAGCAATCCGAAGGTTGCCAGTTCGATTCCCGGTCATGCCAACTGTCGTTGTGTCCTTGGGCAAGGCACTTCACCCTACTTGCCTCGGGGGAATGTCCCTGTACTTACTGTAAGTCGCTCTGGATAAGAGCGTCTGCTAAATGACTAAATGTAAATGTAAATGTGTGTGATGTGCTAGTGTGTGTGTTGTGCTGGTGTGTGTGATGAATGACAGTTCCTCATGGTCTACTGGTTTTGTACAGGCATGTACAGCGAGGAGCAGCACATACACACATACCTCCGCTCAAAGTCTTTTTATAGGCTGAGCTGAGAGCCGACAGTCATCACCTTAGCAACACAGCCCAACGAACGTGGGCGGGTTTTTATGTGGATTCCTTCAGCTACATCGAGGGGAGGGAGAGAGAGGGAGGGAGAGATAAAGACACCCATCTCTGCCATTCATCCTAATATTTCACAAATCCACACTCTCAAGGCCATGAATAGATCAGCTTGAAGGATACAAGCTGTGTGAATGTGAGAGTGTGTGTGTAGGAGTGAAAGAGGGAGAGTGAGTGAGTGATGAAGCCACAGTCAGGGGTCTGATTGTCTCCCTCCACTAGTGACCAGTAGCTGCTTGCCTGGTCTGGTCTAGTCTACACACACACACACACACGCTCTCTCTCTCTCTCTTCTCTCCCCCTTTCTCCCCCATCCCTCTCCCTGTCCCCTCCCTCTCCCATCCCCTCCCTCTCCCCTCTCTCTCCCTCCTCTCTCCCTCCTCTCTCTCCCCTCCCTCTCCCCTCTCTCTCCCCTCTCTCTCCCCTCTCTCTCCCCTCCCTCTCCCCTCTCTCTCCCCTCTCTCTTCCCTCTCTCGTGATGGGGTGGGATCATGTAGGAGCCCACTCCTCAGAGCTGGGCAGCATGGCCTAAAAATACACACCTCTCTCAGCCATGAGTCACCATCAACACCAGATTAGGTGGGAAACAGACAGAGGGAAGAGAAAGGGAGGGTGAGAGAGAGATGAAAGAGAGAAAGTGAGAGTAAGTGCCAAAATTCATTCATGCTGCAAGCTGCCTGGACAGGACACTGTGTAAAAACAGCTTGCGTGTGTGCATGTTCATGTGTGTGTGTGTGATACTGCCATCTCCTCTGGGTCTATATATACCAGGGCAGGGCTGAGGAACTGGCAGCCAAGCAGAGAGCTCCTCTCTACAAAGACACATCCTCTTTACATACACACCCTCTCTACAAACACACCCTCTCTACAGAGACACATCCTCTCTACAGAGACACATCCTCTTTACAGACACACCCTCTCTACAGACACACCCTCTCTACAGAGACACATCCTCTCTACAGAGACACATCCTCTCTATAGACACATCCTCTCTAAAGAGACACACCCTCTCTACAGAGACACACCCTCTCTACAGAGACACACCCTCTCTACAGAGACACACCCTCTCTACAGAGACACACCCTCTCTACAGACACACCCTCTCTACAGACACACCCTCTCTACAGACACACCCTCTCTACAGACACACCCTCTCTACAAAGACACATCCTCTCTACAGACACACCCTCTCTACAGACACACACTCTCTACAGAGACACACTGTCTCTACAGAGACAGAGCATTTCTTATCCTTTGATCCTTGGTTCTACTTTCTATATACACTATTTGTATGTCGCTTCAGTTAAAACGTTTTAAAACTTCCTTCACAGAGCACTCATCCTCAGGTAACACATAGTCCGCAGGCGACACAGGTGTGTGTGTGTGTGTGGTGTGGGTGAGTGTGGTGAGTGTGTGTGCGTGTAATGTCCAGTGCATACATGCCCGTGTGTGTATCTGTGTGCAGTACAGCAGGGTGGCAGGCTGTTGATGAAGTGTGATGAGAGTGTTCCTGCCCCACTTCCTACTGAGGGGGAGGGGGCGGGGGGTAACTACGGGGGCAGGAGGGTAACTAGGGCTCCTGTGGGCAACCATTCAGAGCAGAACACACAGGGGCTTGATGAGAGAGGGCTGGACCTCACCCTGGAAACCTCTCATCACCAGGCTAACACCTTGACCCTGGGCTGGGGCACACCTCACACACTCCTGGGCTGGACAAGGGCTAGCACACACACACACACACACACCTCTGCTGTTCACTTCTGGTTCGCCATCTGGCACAGGCGCACACAGGCGCACACACACAGAGGCTGGTCTAGTCTGCATGAGCAGGACCCAGAGGCTGGTCTAGTCTGCATGAGCAGGACACATAGGCTGGTCTAGTCTGCATGAGCAGGACCCAGAGGCTGGTCTGCGTGAGGAGGACCCAGAGGCTGGTTTTCTCACTGTGAGGGGCTCAAAGTGCCTGTGTAGTTGTTAGCAGCGGTAGCTAAGCTAACAGAGAGAATTCGCTAGCGCAGCCCTCACCTCGTCCATTCCAGACTCCTGCAGAACAGTCTCAGAGCCCCTGAGAGAGCTGGAACCAACCAGGGCTAGGGGGGAGGGCAGGAGGCTGGGGGGGGGGACAGGGAGGCTGGTGGGAGACAGGGAGGCTGGGGGGGAGGGCAGGAGGCTGGGGGGGGGACAGGGAGGCTGGTGGGAGACAGGGAGGCTGGGGGGGAGGGCAGGAGGCTGGGGGGGGGGACAGGGAGGCTGGTGGGAGACAGGGAGGCTGGGGGGAGGCTGGAAGACGCCACATTAGGAGTGAATGATCAACTCTGTTCACATCAGAAGAAACTGCTATAATTGTCATGTAGGAGGATCATTAAACGCATCAGTTTGAGTCCTCAATCTAACAATGTTAATCATCACACACTGTCACAAGCTACAACCTTCAACATCATATTGATGGGGGGTGACTCTGGTCTGTGGTTTGTCCTCTCTACAAGCAGCTTTACAGTGCTCAGGAGCTAAACATACTATACATGTATATACATACTGTACATGTATATACATACTGTACATGTATATACATACTGTACATGTGTTTAAAGCGCAACACATCTGAACAATGGTGGCTCTTCAAAGCCTGACCAGGGACCAGCCTCCTGTCTGTCCAACACTAGTCTCTAACCCAGACCACTAGAACAGTCTCTAACCCAGACCACTAGAACAGTCTCTAACCCAGACCACTAGAACAGTCCCTAACCCAGACCACTAGAACAGTCTCTAACCCAGACCACTAGAACAATCTCTAACCCAGACCACTAGAACAGTCTCTAACCCAGACCACTAGAACAGTCTCTAACCCAGACCACTAGAACAGTCCCTAACCCAGACCACTAGAACAGTCTCTAACCCAGACCACTAGAACAGTCCCTAACCCAGACCACTAGAACCGTCTCTAACCCAGACCACTAGAACAGTCTATAACCCAGAGAACAGTCTCTAACCCTGACCACTAGAACAGTCTATAACCCTGACCACTAGAACAATCTCTAACCCAGACCAGTAGAACAGTCTCTAACCCAGACCACTAGAACAGTCTCTAACCCAGACCACTAGAACAGTCCCTAACCCAGACCCCTAGAACAGTCTATAACCCAGACCACTAGAACAGTCTCTAACCCAGACCCCTAGGACGTTCTCTAACCTAGACCACTAGAACAGTCCCTAACCCAGACCACTAGAACAGTCTATAACCCAGACCCCTAGAACAGTCTATAACCCAGACCCCTAGAACAGTGTCTAACCACGACCACTAGAACAGTCTATAACCCAGACCCCTAGAACAGTGTCTAACCACGACCACTAGAACATTCTCTAACCTTGACCACTAGAACAGTCTCTAACCCAGACCACTAGAACAGTCTCTAACCCAGATCACTAGAACAGTCCCTAACCCAGACTCCTAGAACAGTCTATAACCCAAGCCCCTAGACAGTCTATAACCCAGACCACTAGAACAGTCTCTAACCCAGACCCCTAGAACAGTGTCTAACCACGACCACTAGAACATTCTCTAACCAGACCAAAACAGCCTTCCACCCCAGAGAGCCAGCAGGCAGGTACATACCGGAACAGTTCCATCTTCAGGTCCATTGTGGAAGACGAGACACATCTTTCACTGAGGATGAAGGTAGCAGCCTGGCAGTGAGAGGAGCTGGAGGACTGGAGGTGCATGGTTCTATCCTGAGTGCCTCCTCCTCTGCTCCTCTCCTCCTCCTCTCCTCCTCCTCTCCTCCTCCTCTCCTCCTCTCCTCCTCTCCTCCTCCTCTCCTCCTCCTCTATTCCTCCTCTCCTCCTCTATTCCTCTATTCCTCCGTCCCTGCTGCCAGCTGCAGCCAACAGGCTTTGTTTGTCCGTCCGTTTCTCTCTCTCTCCCCCTCTCTCTCTCCCTCTCTCCCTCTCCTTCTCCCTCTCTCTACTCAGGGGGACTCATGGTGTTGTGGAGCTGCGTCCTAAAGCACATCATCCCAAGCGTGTTCCCTCCGCTGTCGGTGTCGTTCGTAAGCAGGCAGACAGGCAGAAAGACAGGCAGGCAGAGAGACAGGCAGGTAGAGAAGCAGACAGTCCGCGGGTCCCTCCTTCATGCCAACAGACGAATGTCTGAATCCCGTTTCTCCATGGTGGAGCTGGGTAACCAGGCAACAGGCAGCCGGTGCTGATGCGGTTGTTAGGGAGGAAGATCTTGTTTGGAAAGAGGATGGAAACAGAGCGAAGACAGAGAGAGAGCACTGGAGCTGAGATCAGCCTTTTACTCTTTACTATCTCTCTCTGTTTCTGTCTCGCTATATTCCTCTGTCGCTCTGTCTCTCTGTCTCTCTGTCTCTCTCGCTCTCTCTCTCTCTCTTCCTCCCTCACAGGCTCATTCCTTTCATCTTCCACTCTACATCTCCACCCCCACCTCCTCCCTCTGCTCCCTCTGCTCCCCGTCTCTCTAGAATATGATAATACGACTTGTGATGATGTGCAGCCAGAATAACTGCTGTGTTTGGTGACATTTTTACCAAGGCTTCCCCAGCCCCCCCCCGCCCCCCAATGTGCTCTGTGTCAGTAGGTAGCTTGCAATGAAGATGAGGACGATAACACCAACATGGTAACACAGACATCAACGGTGGTTCCTGTGTGCAGTCAAACCCTGGTATCTCCCTTGTGATGCCCGCCAGTGGACCATTAAACCAAGACGCTATGCTGGAGGTTCAAAAGGGGTCCAAACCCTTCTGTATTCTTATGTAACGCCACCCCCCCACCCCCCCCACACACCCCACACACCCCCCACACACAGCAGTGAGAGAAGGACATTATTGTTGGAGGTCAAAGTGGCAGGCTAGACGCAGCTCTGGCCTAACACAACACACATCCTACAGCACCCAGTCTCCCACACACAACCTTGAGTCAAATGAAGTCATGCTCACATGCACACACACACACAGCCCAACCCACCAGTCAGTGCCTGACAGGAGAGGAGAGGGAGAGAGAGAGGGGAGAGAGAGGGGAGAGAGAGGGGAGAGGAGTCTGGTAGGTGCCCCTGGGGAGGTGTGTCATACTTACTGAATGTCACCACAGGTGTCTGAGCGCGCAGGTGACTCATACTCTCCCTGCTCTCTCCTCTCTCTCCCTCCCTCCTCTCTCTATCTCCTCTTTCTCTCACCCTCCTATCACTCTCTCCTCTCCCTCCCTCCCTCTCCCCAACACAAACTGCACAATGACACACAAACAAGCTCTCAACTCAAGAGGTCCTGCTCACATACACACCTCTTTAGCTGTACACACACAAACACACAGAGAGTAGAGAGACAGCAGAGGAGATAACACCACTATCAGCAGGCCATGAATGATTCAGTTATTCACCTATCACGCCTTCAGCCTGGATCAAGCAGGTGGGGAGACAGGGAGAGAGAGAGAGGGGGGAGAGAGAGAACCAGGGCGAGCAAGAGAGAGAGTGTGAGAAAGAGCAAGAGAGAAATCGGTTCATCCTGACAGATCACTTCCAGCTGCCCCCCATGACATCAGCTCAGCTTGAAATCCATCCCCCCCCCCTTCTGAGGGGACATCACTCAGAGCCCCCCCCCCTCCCTTCATCTACATCTAGGATAGCCTGGGGAGCTGTGTTACAGTAGAGGAGGAGAGAGAGAGAGAGGTGTGTTACAGTAGAGGAGGAGAGAGAGAGAGAGGTGTGTTACAGTAGAGGAGGAGAGAGAGAGAGAGGTGTGTTACAGTAGAGGAGGAGAGAGAGAGAGAGGTGTGTTACAGTAGAGGAGGAGAGAGAGAGAGAGGTGTGTTACAGTAGAGGAGGAGAGAGAGAGAGAGGTGTGTTACAGTAGAGGAGGAGAGAGAGAGAGAGGTGTGTTACAGTAGAGGAGGAGAGAGAGAGAGAGGTGTGTTACAGTAGAGACAGCTGGTCAACATCACAAGGCTGGTGTGTTTTGGTGGGGAGGGTAACCTCACACCTCCTGTACCCCGGGGGGGGGGGAGCAGGGTGGAGGAGGGGGAGCAGGGTGGAGGAGGGGAGCAGGGTGGAGGAGGGGAGCAGGGTGGAGGGGGGGAGCAGGGTGGAGGGGGGAGCAGGGTGGAGGAGGGGGAGCAGGGTGGAGGAGGAGGGGGAGCAGGGTGGAGGGGGGGAGCAGGGTGGAGGAGGTGGAGCAGGGTGGAGGAGGGGGAGCAGGGTGGAGGGGAGGGAGCAGGGTGGAGGGGGGGGAGCAGGGTGGAGGGGGGAGCAGGTGGAGGAGGTGGAGCAGGGTGGAGGAGGGGGAGGGGGTGGAGGGGGGGAGCAGGGTGGAGGAGGTGGAGCAGGGTGGAGGAGGGGGAGCAGGGTGGAGGGGAGGGAGCAGGGTGGAGGAGGGGGAGCAGGGTGGAGGGGGGGGAGCAGGGTGGAGGAGGGGGAGCAGGGTGGAGGAGGGGGACCAGGTGGAGGAGGGAGAGCAGGGTGGAGGAGGGGGAGCAGGGGAGAGCAGGAGGAGGGGGAGCAGGGTGGAGGAGGGGGAGCAGGGTGGAGGAGGTGGAGCAGGGTGGAGGAGGGGGAGCAGGGTGGAGGAGGGGGAGCAGGGTGGAGGAGGTGGAGCAGGGTGGAGGAGGGGGAGCAGGTGGAGGAGGGGGAGCAGGGTGGAGGAGGGGAGCAGGGTGGAGGAGGGGAGCAGGGGAGCAGGGTGGAGGAGGGGGAGCAGGTGGAGGAGGGGGAGCAGGGTGGAGGAGGTGGAGCAGGGTGGAGGAGGGGGAGCAGGGTGGAGAGGGGAGCAGGGGGAGCAGGGTGGAGGAGGGGAGCAGGGTGAGGAGGTGGAGCAGGGTGGAGGAGGGGGAGCAGGGGGAGCAGGGTGGAGGAGGGGAGCAGGGTGGAGGAGGTGGAGCAGGGTGGAGGAGGGGGGAGCAGGGTGGAGGAGGTGGAGGAGGGGAGCAGGGGGAGCAGGGTGGAGGAGGGGGAGCAGGGTGGAGAGGGGAGCAGGGTGGAGGAGTGGAGCAGGGTGGAGCAGGGTGGAGGAGGGGGAGCAGGGTGAGGAGGGGGAGCAGGGTGGAGGAGGGGGAGCAGGGTGGAGGAGGTGAGCAGGGTGGAGGAAGGGAGCAGGGTGGAGGAGGTGGAGCAGGGTGAGCAGGGTGGAGGAGGGGGAGCATGGTGGAGGAGGGGGAGCAGGGTGGAGGAGGGGGGAGCAGGGTGAGGTGAGCAGGGTGGAGGAGGTGGAGCAGGGTGGAGGAGGGGGAGCAGGGTGGAGGAGGGGGAGCAGGGTGGAGGAGGGGGAGCAGGGTGGAGGAGAAGCTATATGGAGCTCTGCTCCGCTGACATCAGCAGAGTAAATCACTGATGGAGCCAGCTGACACTCTCCTACTGGTATACCCAGAATACCTAGAGGGAAGGAGGGGGGGGGGGGGAAGAGAGAGAGAGATAGAGAGAGAGGGGGGGAGGGAGGGAGAGGGAGGTGTGTTACAGTAGAGGAGGAGAGAGAGAGAAAGAGAGAGAGAGAGAGAGAGAGAGAGAGAGAGAGAGGATAGAGAGAGAGAGGGGCGGGAGGGAGGGGGGGAGGACTTCTTCCAGTCCAGACACAAGCAGGATAAGCCTCCAGATCACTCCAGGGTTGTGTAGATTTGACTGTTGTGTATATATTTACAGTGTTGTATGTATAGAATGCCTGTAGAAGGTTTCACACAGCTCTGCCAGTCACCCCAGTCACAGAACAACATTGTGGATTCACCACAATCTCACACACACACACCTGTCACCATGATCACCTCACAGTCTATACCTATCCCACAATAGGAGCAGTGATATCATTGTTGCTGGGCCTTCCTGACAGCTAGCCAGTCTCTCACTGACCCTGAAGACAGACATACAGACAGACAGACAGACAGACAGACAGAGACAGACAGGGAAACAGACAGACAGGGAGACGGAGAGAGACAGGGAGAGAGAGAGGTCCCACCAGGCAGATATCAACAAGCCACATGTGAGTGTTAACTCTGGAAGTCTGCCCCCCCACCCCATCTGCTACTGCCCAGCAGATGGGGTGTCCAACTGCCTGAAGCTGAGACTGACACACACACACAATGGAACAGGACTTATAGAACGCAGCAGCTTGAAAAGAAAATGACCAACAATAAGTAACACACTCACACACCAACATTCACAAGCATAGTTCTAACAGTCAGTCAAGTCTGTATTTAGAAGCCACATTGCAAAATAACCATATCTCAGGCATGCATACACACATACATACACATGGGGATATACTGTATATTTATATATATATACACACACACACACGTATATTTCCAGT